>NC_058133.1:478777105-478789534 GCF_016433145.1 Gracilinanus agilis | reverse complement strand
TTAGTGTTTTTTGGGTCAGGAGAAAAACTACAAAAAACTAGAGGCAAAATCCCCCAAACTTTGACTTCAAATCCACTGATTTGGGCTATCTGCCCTCCCTGTTATGTTGGGCTGTAGGATGGGGAAAAAAATGGAAGGGGAGTCCCCTTCCTGTGAAAAATCCTGAGTTGCAACTCTCTCAGCCATGAGCCCAGGGTCAGCTTAAGAATTTGGCTTAGAAACTAGAAGGGGGATGGTGCTGAATAGTGTTGGTTTGCTCCTCAGAGGTCTAAAAGCCACCTCAGCTTGAAGCAGGGAGTTGAAGCAGCTACCATGCTTTTGAAACCCAAGTTGGGGCAGGGATGGGTATGGGGATCTTACCATTTTTTCAGAACCAATGAGTTTCCAAACAGCCCTCAGACCTTCCAGCACAGGGCACCATAGAGAGGCGATGTGAACTGCTGTTGCTTGTGAATAGCAGAAAAGACAAGGACCCCCCCACGTAATGGCCAAGAAGGTGTGAACAGCAGCAGCAGCAGGAGGAAACATGGCTTACAAAATTTATCAATTCTCTCTTTTTTATTTTTTTTAAGGCTTAAAAAATTTTTTTTGAGAATTCTATCCCAAAGTGGTAGCCATAAATGTAAGCTTAAAAATTAATATACAAAACTCCAAGTATTATATTTAATAAGATTTATTAATAATAACTTAAAGTAAAAGGAATAAAAAGATAAAAGTAAAAGCCTGCGTAAAATCAGGTTTTCTAGCTGAACACCTGGGAAAAGAGAGACAATAGGGGGTGGGGTTTCCCATACAACTTATAAACAATACCTAAAGACTCTATGTGAATGAAGGAAAAAGGATTCTGGGAGATGAAGTCCAAGGGTTCAAGATACATATGCATTTTAAGAGAACTAACTTATCAGTTGTCTGTATACCCCTGCTTTTGGAAACTTGGTGAAGGCTATGGACTCCTTAAAATAATGTTTTTAAATGCATAAAATAAAATACATAGGATTACAAAAGACACTAATTATAGTTAAAAGTAGTTATGAAGATAGTTGAAAAAAATAAGTGCATGAACCTCAGATTAAGAACCTCTGTGTCAAATGATCTTAAAGATCTCTTACAACTCTAGTAAGATTCTATGGTGCATTCATATCCTCTTGGTCAAACACAAACATTTCCTCCCCACCCTCAGGGGTAGAAAAAGAGATATTCTCCTGTTTGTGAAATGGTACCCAAGATGTTCAGAGGTCTCTTAAGGTTCCCCTCTGTGGCAATGACAAAATCTTTCTCTTTCATTTGCCTTCTATTGCATTCTTTCTAAAAAAAATCTTTTCTTTCCCTTGCATCATTATGAGCAAATGCCCAAGACATCCCTTTTTCCCCCCTCCCCCTCCAACTAGAACAGTCTTGGCATCCAGCCTGGATATTTCTCAGTTGCTTCTCCTTCCAGGGCTTGGACAGAGGGAATTTTTCTTGAGTCCTTCCATCCCTGACCCATTGGGCACCAGCTCCACCACATATTCTCCTTCCCTAATCTTAGGTGGTGATTCCATGATGGATAGCAGGGAACACCTGAAGACCTTCCCATTCATTTCCCTATATACCACATTCTGTCTCTGACCTTTGTGATTTTACACAGGTTGTCTCCCATGCCTAGAATTCTCTTTTTCCTCATTTCCTCATCTTGGAATCTCCAAACTTCCTCCAACTTCAACTCGATTGTTACCTCCTTCAAGAGGACTTTGGTTCCTCCAGTTGTTCATGTCCCTTGCACAAAATTGCTTTGTTCATATTTTGAATATTTCTAGGATTTACTTATCTGATTCTACATTGTATCTCTAAGTACTATGTAGGCTCCTTGAGAGCAGGGACTATATTGTTTTTGACTCGTGTCTTCAGCATCTAACTCAGTGCCTAGCACAGATTCAGTGATTAATAAATGTTCATAGACCAACTGGTGAGCAGTTACAGTGGCAGAATAATATTGATAATTGCTGACCACAGCCCAAGTGATACCCCCAAAAATCCCATTTTATTTTGAAAAAGTCCCCAAACCTGAGCAATGTATAACATCTGTGAATCTTCTACCTCCACAAGGTGGGAATGGGAGAATTCAAGCCCTGCTTGTTTTTCGTGTTTTTGTTAATTCATTTTTGGTTGTTTGGGTGTGTCATTGTTTTCATTGACATGGCTGTAGTTATTGTATATACTGTTTTCTTAGCTCTACCTACTTCAATATCCATCAGTTCCACATAGATCTTTCCCATGATTCTCTGTATTCATCATATACATAATTTCTTATAGCATTATAATATATATGAGAATATATGTTATATATTCCAATATAATATATTCCATTACACTCTTGTACCACAATGTGTTTAGTCATTTCTAAATTAATGGATGTGAACTTCGTTTTCAATTCTTTGCTATCACAAAAGTGCTGATATAAATATTTTGGTGCATATGAGGACTTTCTTCTTATTGATGGCTTTCACAGGGTATGCTGATGCACTGTTAGCTGCTTTTTGTAAAACTACAAACATTATCAGCCTTTCTATATATGACAATGAAATACAACAGAAAGAGAAAGAAAAATAAATTCTATTAAACATAACTACAGAATAAATAAACTACCTGAGGGTCTACTTACTGAGACCTGCAAAGTAAATATATGAACAAAACAATGAAGCACTTCATAGAAATAGAGGAAGATGCAAATAATAGTAGAGATACTAATTGCTTATGGTTGGATCATGCAAACATATGGAGAATTATAATAATAACTAATTTAGTTATTGTTCTACTTTTTTGCTTATTGGAAGTAGACAAAATAATGAAAGTCATCTACAGGAGCAAAAGCTTAGGAATCTCAGGAATTAAGGGAAAAAGTGAAAGAAAAGGAACAAAATTATTTGGTATTCTGCTTAAAAAATAGGAAAGTTGGGCAGCTGGGTAGCTCAGTGGATTGAGAGCCAGGCCTAGAGACAGGAGGTCCTAGGTTCAAATCCGACCTCAGACACTTCCCAGCTGTGTGACCCTGGGCAAGTCACTTGACCCCCATTGCCTACCCTTACCAATCTTCCACCTATAAGTGAATACACGGAAGTTAAGGGTTTAAAATTAAAAAAAAAAAAAGAAAAGTTACACAATGGATCAGTCTCAGAACAAGGTTCAGAAGCAATGGATGATAGCAGCACAGTGTCTGATAAATCCAAAGAGCACGATTAGTGGGATAAATATCTTCAATATTCAAAAAAACTGCTTAGAAAATTGGGAACACATCTGAATCAAATTAGGCTTAGACCAACATTTCACACCACATATCACAATAAATTCTGAATGGCCACATCAAATAGATATGAAAGGTTATATCAAACAAATTAGATGAGAATGGAAAGAGATGCCTTTCACAACTATGGAGAGGAGAACTCAAACAAATAGAAGGTAGAGATGATCATAAAAGTTAAAACAGACAATTATTCTTACATAAAGTTGAAAAGTTTTTGCACAGGAAGAATCAGTGGAGTCAGAATTAGAAGGGAAAAAGCTAATTGGAAAAAAAAGTTTTTCATAAGTTTATTTGATAAAATTTCTATATCTAAAATATATAGGGAATTCATATAAATTTATAAGAATGACAACCTTTTCCTAATGGGTAAATGGTCAATGGATTTGAATTGTCAATATTCAAAAGAAGAAATATAAGCTATCAAGTACTTTATAACAAGACTAAAATAATCTAAAAGAAAAACAATTATGAGGTTTTCTTCATACTCTCCAGGTTGAAAAAGATGAACAAAAAGGGAAAATGGTAATTGTTGGAAGGATTGTTGAAGTGAAGGTATGCTAAAGTGCCATTGATGAAGCTATGATTTGGTCCAACCATTCTGGAAAGGAATTTCTAATTATATCCAAAAAATCATCCGACTGTGTATATACTCTCTAACCCAGTACTATAGTACTATATCTTAGTACTATATTCTCAAAAGATCAAAGACTGAGGGAAGGGATTTATAAATGCAAAATTATTTTATAGTAGTTTTTTTGTGCTATAGAAAAGAACTGGAAAAAAGTGGTTACCTATCATCTTCAGAATGATAATTAATTATGGAATGTGAATGTAAGAGAATATGATGGTATGATAAAAATTATAAAAGAGATGAATTTAGAGAATTATAGAAGGAATCCTATGAAATTCAGAGCTGAGTGAACAGAAGCGGTAAAATAATTTATGCAATGACTTCTATAATATAGGGGAAAACTACTTTGAAAGAATTAAAACTTTGATCAGCTCAATGATCATTTACCACTCCAGAAGACTAGAGATGACAAATGATGCTTTCCAAATCTCAGCAATGAGGTATACACTAAAAGTACAGAATAAAACATATACATTTTCATGTGTATATACACAAACCTCGCCTCTATAAACCCAGATTCTTTATTATTCTTGAATAATTTGTTGCTCTTAAGAAATAAAGACGAAGACCTTTGTTAGAAAACATTTCTTGGAAAGGTAAAAATTTGCCAAGGACTGTCAGTTGGACATTTGGATGAACAGAAATTTAAATATTTACTATGTAGAAGTCACTAGTGATAAAGACACATTGTTGAGGTCTGCTCAACAAATTACTTGTGGGTCAATGAAGTGGGATGAGAAAAATAATTCTGGAATTACAGGAGGGCTGAGCTGACAGACTGACAGATGGACATGCACATATCTTCTTGCTGACCAGTGACAAAGTTTAATGATTTGGGGTACACACTTTATAGGGAAAATTATGTAGGCTAAATGATTAGGTAAGCCTTTTGCAGGGACAATGGCTAGCAATGATTTACAAGATGGAGACAATAGACCTAGATTACCTCAGTGGTTCTGAATAGAGTTTTCTATAGGTGATAATTCAATATGTCAATGTGCAATCATGTAACAGAATTTCTCATAGAATTCTTGTACCAGTGATTTCTTAGAAGAACATCTAGTATTTGGGAACAGATATGGATTAAGTTCTCATGCTTTGGGGGTGGGAGCTATGTGTCTGACTACTTCTAGGTTATGGTTGTTATTTTACTGGGGTCTGTTCTCACTACTGGGGGCTACAACACACAAAAAAATAGTACTTGTCCCCAAGGAGCTTACATTCTACCAAGAAACTCTGGCACAGACCAGACTTTCTGAAGTGTCTGATAATGAAAATTAAAGAGAGAGAGATAGGACAATTGTAGAGTCAGGATATGAGAGAGTGAAGAGAAACTTTAAAAAATATTTTAGGCTAAACTTTTGTCTTTGCCTATTTTGTGTAGTGAAAATAAAGCCATCCTATTTAGAACCAGCCTTGCTAAATTAATGAGTGTTGCTAGGGAGTATGAGACATTGGAGGTAATCAAGTAGACTTTTACTCATTGGTAACAGGACCAGTGCCATTGTAACTTTGGCACTGGAAGAGAATTTTGGGTTGCAGAAGCACACAGAGTACAAGTCACCTAGGTTGAAGTGAATCCAAAGCAGTAGAAAGGACAATGAGGATTGGAGGTAAGAAGGCGATGAAGAGCTTATAAGACAGTTTTATTTTAGAAACCATATTTTATTTTTTAGGTGGAGAAAGTTGAATACTTTTGTAGAAATGATCCAGGTAGGAGTGGCATTATTCAGTCCTCATTTTCTGTTCCAGAAGTAAGATGTACTCTTGTACCCACTCATTTTGGGGGTTGGCACAGATCTGGTGACCTTTGTGGGTGAGGAAGCTGGAGTGTGAGAAGCAGAAGAAAAGATAATAAATTTAGCACCAGGATTCCCTTCCCTAAGAGAGCTCACAGGTCTTACTACTTTACAACACCATCGTCTCTTTGCAAAACTTTAAGACCCTCCCTTAATCTTCAGAGAGCATAGTGCATAAAATGCTGGACAGAGTCAGGAAAAACTATGTTCAAATGATGCCTTAGATACCTATGAGTCGTATGACCCTGGGGAAGTGACTCGACTTCTTTTAGCCTCAGTTTCCTCAACTGTAAAATGGGGAGAACCTGCTTCCTAGAGTTGTCATGATTATTAAATTAAAAGACAAATGTAAATCACTTTGTAAACCTTAGAGAGCTGCATAAATGCTAATTATTATTATTATCATTATCATATTTCTTCAATGATTCCATGGGTGTCTTCTCAGAAAACCCTCTGGTCTTTACTTCCTCTGCTCCCAGTTCTTTCTCTTTCCAATGGGAGAAACTCCTAGAGGGAGTTGAAAAGCAGCTATAGAAGGAGAAAGAGGGTTGGATTTGAATGACAGAAGACCTCTTTCAAATACAAGCTCTGATTCTTACTCTTTGAGTGATCTTGGGCAAGTCACTTGAACTATTTGGTTCTCTATCTCCATCTATAAAATGTTTCTTCCTCTGTAAAATGAGGGAGTTGGGCAACATGGCTTCTAGGGTCCATTTCTATTCTAGATCAAGGATTCTCTTTAGAAACCATAAGAGATGCTACCCAGCTCTTTTTTCTCTCTCTAATATCTAGTATTATCACCAGCCCCAAAGGCTCCCGAATGCTATAAATCACAAGCACAATAAAGAGAGAGAATTTTATCCAGGATGCATGCATATCATCTATATCCTTTTTCTACTTGTACACCCAAAGTTTAAACAGTTTTCAGTTTTGTTGTGGTCTTGAGCCAATGTTTCACTGTTTCAAGGAAAATTCAAGCAGCTCAGCGGGAGTGATGTCCAAGAGCTAAAGCCAGTGAAAATCTGTCCCTGGGAAAACAGTTGGGTGGATGGCCTTGGGAAGGCTAAGATATTGCGTTGCTTGTTCAATGATACTTAATACTTTTATGGTTCAGCATCTCATCAAATTCCTTGGTCAGCTATGACAGAACTCCTCTTGATAGAAAGGTGGGAAATATATTGAATGCAGTCATCAGAAAGGGCTCCATCGACCTCACTGACTTCACGGTTGGATCAGGTTTTGTGATTTTTCTGGAACCTGTTGTTCTAACGAAATGTCTATCACTAGTCTTTGACTATTGTGCAAAACTACTGAAGTCTTCTTGCTGCCTCTCCTCAGTACTTCTCCCTTTTGAAGTGTATTTAAATCCTTCTCCTCACTATTTTTGGGCACTCCTGTACTTTGGCATGCTATGTGGTGTCCTAAATTGTAATCCCCTTGCTTTGATTAAAGACCCTTGTCGTTGCTACTTTGTCACTTCAGATCGACATAGATTAAGAAGTTCTGATCTAATCCAACCTTCTCATTTTACTGAGGAAGAAGCAGCTGATTGAATTTGCCCAAGTTTACACAGCGAATAAGTGTCAGAGCCAAGATTTGAGCCAAGGTTCTCTGATTCCACCTTTAACAATTATTCTTTTTGTTACTCCTTATTAATGCTATAATCCCATTCAGATTCTAAAATGTCATTTATAGAGAAGATAAAAAGGATGAGTTCAAAGAATCACCCAAATGTCATTCCTCCATTCCACCATTCTAGGGGCCTCCTTTGAGAACCTCACCCAGCCAGTCTCAAATGCAAGCAGCCAACACATCTGTAAATTTTACTCCAGAGAGTCCTTTTCTCTAAGATCCTATACGTGCTCTCATAATTTTCTTTTAAAAGTGGGGAGAAAAAAAGAACTGAAATAGGTTTCAAGAAATATTTTCTACCTGCTCTTGACCAGCCAAAGAAAGGTCTAGAGAGATGGAAAAAAAGAGAAGGGCTCACTGTAACCTGGCATCTCAAACACACTGGAAACAGCTTTCAGATTCTGAAATATAAGGAGCAATAAGGCAGTTTCTAAGAAACTTCCTGGGAACTAAGTGATTATATATTTTTAAAGAATGGTAAACTAAATGCAGATTAAAACATACTTTTAAAAAAGCTTCTTTAAAATTTATTTTTTTTGTAATGACTAATATGGAAATGTTTGGCATAACTACGCATGTATAATCTATATCTAATTGTTCAGGGGGGTGAGAATTTGAAACTCAAAATTAAAAAAAATTAAATATTATTTTTACATGTAATTTGAAAGATACATATATAAATGTTTATATAAGAATAATAAAATAATGGTAAGCACAAAATAAAGAATTCTAATGACTTGCCAATATTGATTATTTCCCATTTATTGTATAAATAGCTTCTTTATACATATTTATTTGCATGAATGTTAAAATTATATCTTGCTCTGGTCTCTCTGATCTCAGTCAGTCTAGCAGATTTTACAGGGAGGCAGTACAAAGGGGCAATAGCAGGAACTTTGGATGGCAAAGGGGAACTTGAAAGTCATGTATAAGCTGTCCCAAAGATCAAAAGTGCATAATTTAAAACTGTGTCATTGTATTGGAGCAGGGAGGTGGCATAATAGATGGAGCATCAGCTCTGGAGTCATCAAAATTTGATTTTGAATGTGGCCTCAGACACTAGCTGTTTGCTTCATTTTCCATGAGTTGGAGAAGGAAATGGTAAGCTACTCTAGTATCTTTGCCAAGAAAATCCAAAATGAAAGTCATGAAAAGTCAGACAACTGAAATGACTGAATAGGAACAATAAATCATATAATAACTAAAATTCACAACCTAGCTACCTGGACCCAATCAGGGGGAACTACCTCGATGCTGCCATCAAGGCTCTGATCCTTTGATATATCAATTCTATACAAAATTTAGGTCTCCATATTCCAAATCAGTAGAAAGTTAAAAAGATGTTGATAACTTTGAGATCTAACTTTGACATTTTACCAATAACTTTGAGATGATTTGGATATGTTAAGGAAATAACCCCAAGGTGGAGCAGGTAGAAATTGCTCTGTTTCCCTAAAAAGCCTATAAGAAAGGGATCAGCTAGGTGGATCAATGGATTGAGAGCCAGCCCTAGAGATGAGGAGGTCTTGGGTTCAAATATGATATCTGACATCCTAGCTCTGTGACCCTAACCAAGTCACTACCCTCAATGCCTAGCCCTTACTATTCTTCTGCCTTGGAACCAATACATAGTATTGATTCAAAGCTAGAAGGGGAGTTTTTTTTTCATGCCTGAGAAAGAATGAGACCTCAAACACTTGCTCTCCAAGCCTTCTTCCAACTCCATTGGGTCCATGCTGTTGAGTGCTCCCAACTCTCCTCCAAAGTAATGATTCCCTCTCCCTGTGTCCTTCCTCCTGCTCTTACCCATATTGCCTGTCTTACTTTACCATCCTACCTCCTGTGTCCATACTGACTGCTTCTGGATCTCTTTGACTCCTTCCCTCTGCCTGTCTTTGCTTTTTGCCCCCTATGGCTCTCTCTGTTTATAATACAGCATGATAGCCACCCTGTTTCTAGCTGCCAATTGTAGTCTTTCCTGGAGAAAGAACCAGGTGTGTCTGCTTCTAATCCTTTCCTTTTTCCTTTCCTTTCTCCTTTCCTTTCCTCTCCTCCTTTCCCCTCCTCTCCTCTCCTCCCATCCCCTCCTGTCCACTCTCCTCTTCTCTCCTCTCCTCCTCTCCTCTTTTCTTCTCCTCTTCTCCTTTCCTCTCCTGTCCTGTCCTGTCCTGTCCTGTCCTGTCCTGTCCTGTCCTGTCCTGTCCTCTCCTCTCCTCTCCTCTCCTCTTCATCTTAACCTTCTGTCTTAGAGTCAATACTGTGTATTAATTCTAAGGCATAAGAGTATTAAGAGATAGGCAATGGGGGTTAAATGCCCAGGATCACACAGCTGTCTGAGGCTAGATTAGAACCCAGGACCTCCAGTTCCTAGGCCTGGCTCTCAATCCCCTGAGCCATCTAGCTGTCCCCCTATTTCTTAATTTCTTAAATTAATGATTAATTCAGCTTGTTTGTCTCCCACATTTAGATTGTGAGCTTCTTGGAGACAGTATCTATATTTTATATTTCTTTGCAGCCCCAGCAATTAGCATAGAGCCTGGCATATAGTAGGGGTTTAATAAATGCTTAATTGACTGAATGAACTAGCAAGGACTAAGTTCAATTTTAGTCAACCCTCTGGCTTCCCTGATGGTCTCCTTCTCTCCCCTGTATTCTCCCCTGAATGTTCCTCCCTGAACTCTCAGTCTCCTTTTCCCCAGATGGAGGGTGTGGAAGTGTCACTTACACAATGGCTGGAGTGTGGCACAGGCTGCTGGTCTCATAGAAGTCTGCCACGAAGCGGTATGGGAGCTGGCGATGGATATAAGAGAAGCAGCAGGAAGTTGGAATGTCGGCTCCATTTTCTCTAGTTCCTGAGACAGACAGTGACAAAGTTGATGGCTTTATATTTCTTATAGGAAGGAATTTGGAGGACCAAGACCCACACTCCCCCCCCTTCCCCTCTTTTTCCTCTACCTCCTTCATCTCATCCCTTTGTCCTTAATTCTATTTTCCCTTTCTTCCTCCTTCTCTCCCAATAATTCTTCTTTTCCTTCTCCAGAAGATTGGACTAAGAAGTCCTGGTAAAAGAGGATGGAGGTTCATTGTGGAACATAACAAGATTAGGATAGTTCCCCTTGTTAGAGGAGGGACCATCACCCAGAAGAACCTTGAATATTCTCTTTGAGAGGCTGAGAGGGAAAGCTTTGGGAGGGCACTTGACTAGAATACAGGAAAACTAGTAAGACTCCCTGCTCCCTGAAGGCTATAACACATTGGGCAATATTCCCTCCATGTGTCTAAATCTACAAAATGGGATCATGATCCATGTTACAGTTGAATGAATACTAGATGAGAAGTTGGTAAACCTGGGTGAAATTCCCAACTTTGCTAATGTCTTTCTGACCTTGGACAGACCACAATCTCTCTGGGCTTCTGAAAGGTTCACATACCATCACATAGCTGGTATGTGTAAGATGTAAAACTTGACCTCAGGTTTTCCTGAAGAATATTGTCATATAAAAGATGGACTCATGTTTTATGGAGCACTTTAGAGTTCAAATCTGTTCTCAGACATTTACTGGCTGTGTGACCTTGGGTAGGTTACTTAACTTTTGTTTGCCTCAGTTTCCTTATCTGTAAAATGAAGACAATAGCACCTATCCTCTCTCTATTATTGTGAGGATAACAATAATAATATATAGTCACTATAAAGCTTTTTTCAGACCTTGAAATGTTTATTTAAGTGGCAGCTATTTAAACAATGTGCTGTTTCCCTGAGGCAATCCAGTCTATATGCTTTATTAAGAGAAGAAGGCTCCTAGCACTCTGGGTGTTCTCCTCTAGCAAGCATGGATGGATTGTGATTTTCCTTCTTAGAATGTGTCCATATTATTGAGATCACAGACCTATTGGAATATTGAAGATATATTTAAAGTTTTACAGTTTATGAAGTTCTTTCACACAAAAACTTCCTGATCTTCTCATGTCATGTCTCTGAGTGCTTTGTTCCCCTTTCCTGCTTCCTAGCTTGCCTCTATGTGTTGACTTCTTTCATTGGTATGCAAGCTCCTTGGGGACAAGGACTGTCTTGCTTACTGTATTTTTTTTTACCCAGCACTTAACATATTGCCTGGCACATAAATCATCTCTCTCTCTCTCTCTCTCTCTCTCTCTCTCTCTCTCTCCCTACCTCTCTCCCTCCCTTTTTATCTCTTCCTACCTATCTCTCCCTACCTCACTCCCCCCACCCTGCTCTCTCTGTGTCTTTGTCGCCTGTCTATCTTACCTCATTTAATCTTTTTCACAATGCAATGAGGTATGTAGTATAGGGCATTATTATTTCTCCCATTATACAGATGAAGAAATTGAGGCTCAGAGTGACTTATCATGGTTACACAGCTATTTAGTGATGGTCAAAGAGTTTTTTGTCAGCCCAGAGGAGCCTAAGTCTGAACCCAAGAGATTTGGATCCCTCATAAGAGTTTCCAGGGGTTATACACTCCCAGCTTGGGAAATATACACTGGGCAAATCCTCCCACACACCCTAGGGTGGACTGGACCATCTCATACCACTTTACCAACATCTAAAGAGGTGTGTTTAGAGGGGGACAAGAGGAAAAACTCCCTGCCTTCTCAGAATAGAAAGGGTGGAGGGAATCCGTTGAGGACCCCTAATTTCATAGCAGTCCAGATAGTTCGGTCAGGGATGATTGTCACAGGTGCCTTGTTCATTATTAGCCCCTGACATTCTTGCTTCTTTCTTCACAAAGAGCTGGTCAAAGGGAAAGAAAATATTTCGACTTACCTAACAAACCAGGTACTGAAATGATGAGGATGAAGAGGACAGCCAGAGGGACCATGGTTCTTGCAGGCAGGAGGAGAGAACTTTCAAGCGCACTCTCAAAGCTTAGGATGGCTGTTCTAATGGCTCTGCAATGTGGGCAGGGACCTTCCTTTTTTATAGGCAATAAATGGCTGAGAAAGAACAGGACAAAAAAAACTTTCTCAAACTAGATAGGTACAAAACATGATTTTTTGTAAGTACTGATGATGACACAATTTTTCTGAAATAAGGGAAGTGAGATGGGAACAAACAAGGAAGTTGA
>NC_058133.1:478665190-478753944 GCF_016433145.1 Gracilinanus agilis | reverse complement strand
TATAAATGTAAAAATAAATAAAATACGGACACATAAATATAAATATATAAATAAATGAAACGCAGCCATGCAAATATATAAATAAATAAAGTAAAATATACATAAATATATAAATGTAAAAATAAATAAAATACGGACACATAAATATAAATATATAAAAAATGAAATGCAGCCGTTTATATAAATATATAAATAATATAAATAAACATACACATAATATATAAATAAATAATATATAAATATATAAATAAATGATGTAAAATATACATAAATATATAAATATAAAAATATAAATTCTGAAGTATTACTGAGTTATAAATAAAATGAAAATGATGAACGTCATGTCAATTGAAGGAAAGAGAACCAGGACAATATACACAATGATTACAGCAATGTGAATGGAAAGAACAGAATGACCACCAAAAAAGTATGGAATTATACTGGCAACACTGACTCCACTCCTCCCCATTCTACTGGATCATGGGCGAAGGGCGATGGGCTGGCTGCACTGCCCCTTTCTCTATTCCCCACCAGTAGTGGCAGGGATGTGGGCCAGTGAGGAGGTCAATACCACCCAATGCTGGGTAACAGAAGGGAATAACAATGGCCTCGGGGCTAACCAGGGGACTTTCCACGGAAGCCTGGGACCTCTCTGTCATGCAGGTCTTAGCTGACCAAGAGTGAAGTCCAGAAGTCTTCTTCCCCTCAGCAATATTTACTCATCAGAGCACGTGGGTGGAGGTCCTCTACTTAGGACATTTTTGTGGTCGGGCAAGTACATGTTTTAACAAGCTTAAAGTCTAAAGAACCTGTTTGACTTAATCTAATTCTTCTTCATTGCACTGTACATTAGAACTCATTGATTATCCTTAATTACCTAAATGCATATCACTGCTTGCTAATACAAAAGAGATAATCATTTTCCTAATGGAATCATTGGATAATACTGATTAGGAATCAGAATGAGGTAAAATCATTGGTTTAGCAAAAAGACATTGAGGGGACAGCTTAGGTCTAGGGGTCAAATTATTTCACACACTATGGGTTTGGAGCATTTATTGTCAGTCTTTCTCCGTGTGTGGATTGGTTTTTCTGAAATATTTTCTCCTCTTCTTGATTCTTTGTTATAAAGCAGTGGTTCCTAAACTTTTTTGGCCTACCGCCCCCTTTCCAGAAAAAATATTACTTAGCACCCCCGTCACATACTATCACCGCCCCCTTACAGTTACTCACTGCCCCCAAATGCACCTGTGGCCATCCTCCTCCCCTGGATTGCTGCAGCAACCACCAGGGGGCGGTGGTGCCCACTTTGGGAATCACTGATATAAAGGAAGGTTCTGGAGGGGAGGAGAGAGAACCTTGATTTTCCTACTCCCTAGTCATATTCTCCAGTTCTTTTTGGGATGTAACCAGAGCTCAAATCCTATTTTTTCTATCAATCTATCTATTTTTGAAAAAATATTTACCTTTTGTCTTAGAATTAATACTAAATATTGGTTCCAAGGCAGAAGAACAGTAAGGGCCAGGCAATGGGACTTAAGTGATTTGCTCAGTGTCACACAGCTAAGGAAGGCATCTGAGATCAGATTTGAACCCGGGACCTGCCATCTCGAGGTCTGATTCTCTCTCTACTGAGCCACTTAGCTGACTCCAATCAATACTTGTCATGCACCTGCTATGTACCAGGTACTGTGCTAAGTGTTGGGCATTTAAAAAGAGGTAAAAGCCAGTCCTTGCCCTTAAGGAGATTATGATCTAGTGGGGCAGACAACATGCAAACAAATATACAAAACAAACCATATACAGTAGAATAGAAAAATAAATAATAAGATTAAAATTAAGGAGGATTAAAGAAGGCATCCAATAAAAAATGGAATTTTATTTGACACTTAAAGGAAGCCAGGAGATCAGTAGTCAGATTGAGAGGAGGGAAGGAGGGTCCTCCAGATATGGGGACAGCCAGTAAAATAACCCCTAGTTGAAAGATGGAGCGTTTTATTTGTGGAACAGCCAGGAAGCCACTGTCACTACACTCAAGAGTAAGTGATGGGGAACGAGCTGTAAAGAAACTCAAAAGGTAGGAGGACCTAGATGCTGAAGGGCTTTGAATGCCAGAGTTTGCCAGATTTGCTTCTAGAGACCACAGAACTTTAGAGTTTTTTTTGAGTGTATGCGTGACAGAATTGGACCTGTGCTTTAGGAGAATCACTTTGGCAGCTAAATGAAATAGGAAGACTTGGGGCAGACAGACCCACCCCAAGGCTATTGAAATAATGCAGGTAGGAGGTGATGAGGGCTTGTACTGGAGAGGTGGCAGTGCCAGGGGAGAAGGGGATGGTTTTAAAAGATGCTGCAAAGGTGACACCAGCAGTCCTTGGCAACCACTTGAATATGAGGGGTGTGTGGGAGTGTGAATGCCATCTGGTTTCTCTCAGGGAATGTCCCAGGCTCTCTGGGAAATGGATCCTCCTTTTGCAGGAGGGTATAGTCTTTGGTCCTTTATAGCTCAAGTTGAGTCTTCTTAGTCCAGATCATCATAGAGTAATCCCCTGGGGTAATATCTGAGGGAAGGAAAAGAAGGACTCAAGGGAGAGGAGAAGAAGAAAGAGGGAAAAATTGGAGTGGGAAGAGAAAACACAAGAGGGAGAAAAGGAGAGATTTAGGCTGAGATCCTCCAAATCCTTTCCACAGGAAATATTGAGCCATCTCTTCATCACTGACTGAAAGATAAGATCAGAAAAATCAGGTGAGGTAGGGCTGGGGGAGGGGGGAACATATTGGGGAAAATGGAGAGTCATGGGTAATGTAAAAACAAAACTTATCAAGAAATATTTATTTTCAAAGCCAGAGTCCTAATAAGTCCAGTACAGTTTTATTCTATTCTTCCCATGGATACATTTCAAAGTATTCATATTCCTCAGACTCTTGCTTTGGATTTAGGTAAGACATCATATCCTGGACCCAATTTTCTTCAGGGTTGGCACATAAACGCTGGCCCCTCTTGCTGATAAAGCTAAAACATGAGAACATAAACATTAAGAGTGAAGATTTTGGGACCAGGCTACTTATCTCCATTCTGTTCTCTCCCTTTCCCCTATGCCTCAACAGAGCATGAGCCCCAAGATTTTGGGGCCAACAGATAGAAGTTTGTTTAATTTTTTTTCTGGGAACCCTGGCATTCTCTCCTCTAATATCTCTCCTTCACTTAGAAGAGGCACGGAGGTGTGAGACCCAATCTTCTGTAGCCTCAGTCATCCATCCAACTTCCCTTTGGGCTGTTTCTGCCAGGTCTTTCCCATTCCTTCCCTCTTCCTCTATGCCTTCTTTTCCCTAGATGTGGTCTGTGGACTTCTTTACTCACATGACTGCTGGTTTAGAACAAATCTGGCTGGTATACTCATATTGAACCAGAAGCTTCTTGGGAATCTTTTTAGAAATATAGCCAAAGCAGCAGACAGTGGGGAAATTATGTCCATCTGTAAGGAATGGAAGAGAATAAGAACTAGGAACTCTGAATATGGGCAGCCTCACTTTATTTATCTGATCCCAGGGAGGTCAGTAAAGAATGAGATACTTTAATATTTCTTATGGGAAGGAATCTAGAGGATGTAGGTCCATTCCTCTTCCCCTGTCTTTTCCTCTACCTCTTCCTATTTCCTCCTTTTCCTTCTCTTCTCATTCAACTTATTCTGTCCCCTCTTCCTCTTTTTTTCTCTTCTTCTCTCCCAATAATCTCCTTTTTTCTTGACACAGATGCTACCCCAGGGATTGGGCTGTGTCTGGACAAGAAAGGTTTAATATGAACTACAATAGGTGTGGGATCTTACCCCCGTGGAAGAGAGGAGTCCAAGGCCTTGGGAATTTCCAGAGAGGGACCACATGTATGACACAGGATGGGAAAGCTTTGGTCAGATCCCAAGAGGCCCTAAAGAATTTGACTGAGAAATAGGAAAAACCAAGGTTCCTTCTTCTTTGTCTCTCCCTCCTGCCTAGGAGATCTTGAGTAAATTATTCAGCTCTTCTGCAGCTCCGTTCCCCAAGCTGTGAAATAAATCCTTCTGGTCTCTTTTCAGGGTTTCTATGAGGTCACTAAAGACAAGTCTGTACAATTGCTGAGTTTGAATGCCTCCTGCCAAGGCAACTCCACCTGATTTGGACCAAAAGTGTTTTTTAAAAGTAACAATCCCTTACTTTTACTAGGAGATCTCCCCACTTTGTCTTAAATACATTTCTTTGATGCCACCAGGGGAAAGATTAAGGACTGGAAGGGAATTTTAAGGTCTTCTATTTGTAAAAGCTCTCCCTTTTGCAGACAAAGAAACTGAGACTCCGATAAAGAAACTGAGGGAGAAATGATTTGCTCAAGTTAACTTAGGGAGAAAGTAACAGAGCTAGGATCTGAATGGAGGCTCTTCTCTGACCCCTAATCCAGAACTCTCCCCACAGTCCCAAGCTTCCTCTCCTTTCTTCTCCAGAATAATTTTGTATTTGCAATAGGATACAGGCTTCACCAAACCCTGAGGCTCCTCTTTGGTCCCTGCTGGGCCATCTTTCACTTCAGTTCTCCAGAGATGATGATGGTCCATGACCCTCAGCCATAGTCACCAGGAGAAGGGTCTTCTTTTGTGGGGAGGGTTGTCTGGATCTTTGAGTTAATCATGTTTAGGAGATCCTGATGTGAAGACTCCCTCCATTGATACAGTCTACCAACTGTCTCACTTTATATGTTAGAGAGATTGCTGGGGCAAAATTATGTACCCACTATTACATGGATCCTACGAGTCAGAAACAGGACTGGAACTCAGAGTTTCAGGATGGATATTGACACTGATTTAAAATTTGGAATTTCAGGAGGTGATTGGTGGATTCTTTCAATTTCTATTTTCCTTTCTTATTTAAGGATAGCAAAATAGTTTTCCCTGACAACAAATGTAGTGTCTAGATTGTTTTTTTAAATATGGCTTTCAGGCAGTCCAATGATTTGTAACCTATCTCTTCAGGTGAGTTGCTTTTCCCATGACATATTTTAGATTTTTAAAATTTTTTTTTCATTCTTCTGAATTTGTTTCATTTTTCCTGCTGTCTTATGGAGACATTAACTTCTATTTGCCCAATTTTAATTTTTAGGATGTTATTTTCTTACTTGAGGTTTTCAACACTTTCATAGAAAGTATCTCATTAAAGCCTTAGCGAACCCATGAGGTAAGTATCACAGAAATTTTAATTCCCATTTTATAAATGAGGAAATTGAAGCTCTGAAAAGTTGCTTATAGTCTCCAAAGTGGTGGGATTGGGATTCAAACTCAGGCAGAGTCTTTGATTTTGAATCCTTTGAGTTAGTCTCTATACATGAGAAAAATAGTCTCAACTAGTATGGATAAAATCTTGGGGAAAACAGAGCCTATTTTAGCCAGTTTCTCTGAATGTGCCATTCTCACGATTAGCCCAACTGTCCTTTGCTTCCAGCCAAGGGAAAGCATTTCAACCATGTCTTTACTATTCCCTTTCTTCTCTTGCTCATGATTTTTCTAGGACACATAGTAGCCAGATCCTGACACCAGGAAGGCCTTGGTCCATGTCAGAGTATCCATAGCCTATGCCCTCCCACATAGCCCAAGAATTGATTGATCCATCTCTTGAAACTCTCTTGAAAGCCAAAGATTTAGATTTAGCCATATCACTTCTGGATTTATATCCCAAAGAGATCATAAGGAAAAAGACTTGTACAAAAATATTTATAGCTGCGTTCTTTGTGGTGGCAAAAAATTAGAAAATGAGGGGGTGTCCTTCGATTAGGGAATGGCTGAACAAATTGTGGTATCTGTTGATGATGGAATACTATTGTGCTAAAAGGAATAAAGAACTGGAGGAATTCCATGTGAACTGGAAAGACCTCCAGGAATTGACGTAGAATGAAAGGAGCAGAACCAGGAGAACATTATACACAAATACTGATATACTGTGGTATATACAATCCAATGTAATGGCCTTCTCTACTAGCAGCAATGCAATGATCCAGGACAATTCTGAGGGACTTATGAGAAAGAACACTATCCATATTCAGAGGAAGAACTGTGGGAGCAGAAACGCAGAAGAAAAGCAACTGCTTGATCACATGGGTTGATACAGATACGACTGGGGCTGTAGACTCTAACGATCACCTTGGTACAAATATCAATAATATGGAAATAGGTCTTGATCAATGACACATGTAAAACCCAGTGGAATTGTTCATTTGCTATGGGAGTGGGAGGGAGAAGGGGAGGGAAAGTATATGAATCATGTAACCATGGGAAAATGTTCTTAATTAATCAATAAAAAACCCCAAAGATTTGGATTTAGAGGATAATAAAAGTATTCCTCACTTTTTCTGCAAATAGAAAGGAAGGAGTGGTTCGTACAGAAACATCTCCACTTATGAAGTAGGCCAGGAACTGTTGTCAGAAATAATTAATTGCTACAACTCCCAGTGATAGCTCCTGACTCTTTCCACACAATTCAAAAGGAAAAAAAAATAATTTTACTCACCAATTGGATGTCCAAAACAGATGCTAGATATGGAAATGAAAAAGCTGGTGAGAACAGTCAAGGAGACCATGGTCCTTGGAGATGGGAAGACAATCATTCAGAAGGAGACCCAGAGCTCTCAGGATGCCTGTTCTGACTGCTTTGATTCTCAGGCTCAGACCCTCCCTTTATGGGTAGTATAAGATTGAGAAGGAAAAAGAGTAAACAGCTTCTCAGAACAGATTTAAACTCAAGTCTTAAGAAGTGCTGATGATGGCACAATCTTCTTGAAATAGGAGAAGTGAAACTGGAATGAAAAGGAAGCAATGAACTGAGTTCTCTTCTATCCGTGTCCCACCTGCCCAATCCCCATTCTCTCTGCTTGTAGTAGAGCACAACTCAAGCCAGAAGCTCCCTTTGGCACAGGTAGTTTGGGAATGACTTACATAAAATCAATTTATTGCTCAATTGTGTACCATAAATGTTGTTACTTGTTAATCTATTCTGCCCCCCTTTATCAATGTGCAAAAAAAAAATCAAATGGTTGTTAAATCATTGTCTGGTGGGATGAATGAGAGAAATAGAGAGAGGCTGGGGAAAAGGGGGATCCTTTTCGCTCTTTATTAAAAGAAGATGAAATCTTCCCTCTCATTGGAAATTGAGAGTGGGGTCAGAGGAAAGGGCCCTTATTTAGATGCCTTAGGAGGAAAGACAAAGGAGCTGACAGACAATTCTCCTCCCCTCCCCCCAGTATCCACCTAGGAGAGAATAAACCTGGACTGGGGATATAGGACTGGGAAGCTATGTTGAATCTTTATGGATCTGGGGAGCTTCTGGCTTCTAGTTTAGAGAGTATAGATGGACAATGCCAAATCCCATTCAGGTTACTGAAGCAAAAGACTGGGAAGATGTCAATATGAGAGAAGCAACCTTTAGGCTCCATCATGTACCTGTCTTTAGTTTGTTACATTAGAGACTTCAGCAAACTTCTCCTAGGGTGAGATCTGAGATTTGATCTCTTGATCAAGCTGTGTCCCCTCTCTCCCAATGAGAGAGCTTCTTTATTTGCTATTGACTAATATCTTTTCCTCTCTCTCTTCTCCAGTTTCCACATATATACATACATATGTAAAGGCATATGTATACACACATACACACACATATATTTTGGTTATCCAACATGGATAAGTGAGTCCTTTGCTAAGTTCATTGTGGACCTAGTATTTGGGGAATCAAGCCTTGGATAGTAAACTTGAGCTTCTTCTTCCCCTTGACCCCAATTAATGAAATGGTGATCAGAAGTTAGACTGAACCCCCAAAACCACATATCCATGACTAATGATATTTAAGGGAGCAGACTGATTTCATTCTAGCCTGGAATGTCCTGTTTCTGGAGGAGACCAGACTGACCAGCTACTGTGCCCAACTTTCCTGGAGGAAACAAAGTCCACATTGGAGAAATATAGAGAGAAGATGGTAAGGATGTCTATTCTGTTTCCCTTTCAGCCATACATGATACTCCCATACTAGCTGTAGGGAACATCCCTCAGCACATAGAGGAGCAGAAGATATTTCAGGAGGAAAAGACTTCCTGTAGATAATGGAGCTTGAGTTGCATCTTGAAGGAAGGAAAGGATCCTTTGAAGAAGGGGTAAAGAGAGAGTACATTCCAAGATGGGGAATGGCTAGGGCAAAGGCACAGAAGTGGGAGAGAAAAGTTATATGTGATAAAGAGAATAAAACCCTGCCTTCAAAAAGTTTAAACTTCATTAAGAGAAATAGGGGGAAAAGATAAGTATTCAGGTAACTATGATCAAAGACCAACTGCTCTAAGGGAAATCTGAATATGGAGCTTCCCCTCATTGAATTCTTTCTCATTCTTGGCCAGTGGGTAGATTGAGAGGTTAGGATTCCCAGGGAGCCTTTAGCACAAGTACTGGCTCCTGATACATTGCTTTAAGCATCTACCAAACCAGTGCCCAGGGATGATCATATTGGTCATTCCTCCAAATGGATCTTTGCTTTGTATCTTAGGTTTGTATCTTTCAATACAACCAATTTCAGGACTCCCTAGAAGGCCAGCTCCAGGATCTCATATTATCGTTTCTTTCTCCATACTTTACATGAGTTTCCCTGAAATCCCAGCATAATTCTTATGCACACTCATATAGTTCTGGCAAGGGCGCTGATTTTTATTTTTTTTTTTTCAGAAAAATATATCGAAGTCACATATAGTTACCTACATTCTCAGATCGCTACTTGCTTAGCTACCCTCTATCAGTGACTATTGTGATAAGTAATTTAGGGAAAGAAAGTCAGGTTTGCAGCAAAGGGGAATAGAATTGGATGCACTTACGTAATCAGGGGTAAATGGAGTCTCTCTCCCACTTAACACCACTTAACACCAATGGAATAAAACTGTGCAATGAGCAAAAAGAAAATGATAAACACAGAGTAGCTTGATAAGTTCTATGTCAACCAGAACCAAGTGAAGGAAAAGACAAAACTAAACCAGGGCAACAGCACTGTGAATGGAAAAAGCACCCCTACAAAAGTGTGGAATTATAGTGATCCAAACTGGCTCCAAAGAAGACAGATGGGGAGGCTCTTACTAGAGGTGAGAGACTTGGGGTTTGGAGAATTTACCCTCTGGCTGTCTCTGTATATAGAATGGGTTTTCTGAAATGCTTTCTCCTCTTTTTGATTCTTTGTTATAAAGGAAGACTCTGGGAGGGGAGACAAGAAGGAGCCTTATATTTCCTAGTGCTCAGTCAAGTTCTTGAGTCTCTCTTGGGGTATGGCCAAAACTAATCTTGTTTCGTGTATCTGGTTTCTCTCAGGGAATGTCCAAGCCTGTCCAAATGGTGGATCTTCCATTTAAGGTGTGTATAATCCTGGGTCTGTTATGATTCACATTGAACATTCTTTACTCAGACCTTCATAGCCTCAAACCCCAGGTAGAATCTGAGGTAAGGAAAAGGAGGATTGTTGGGGCAAGAAGAGAGAAAGGAAGTAAGAGGAGAAGGAGGGAAGGCTTGGGAAAAGAAGAGAAAAAGCAAAAGGAGTGGGGAGAGATAGATGAAGTTGAATTGGGCCTAGGTCCTCCAAGTTCTTCCTCAAAAGAAATGTCCCTCTGTCCCTCATGAGATTGGACAAATGAAGTAAGACAGGGAGGGAAAGATATATTGGCATTAAGAATTGTAGATGATGTAAATGTAAGGCATATCAATAAATAATTATTTTGAAAACTATTGTTTTAATAAGTCCAAAACAGTTTTATTTTTAAAATAATTCTATTCTTCTCATGGGTAAATTTCAAAGAATTCATCTTCCTCTGACTTTTGCTGCAAGGGAATCCATGTATGACTGGACCCACTGGTTGTGGGGGTTGGCACAGATTTGGAAACCTTTCCTGGTGATGAAGCTAAAACAGAAGTAGGAAATAAAAGGTGAAAATGTCAATCCAAGACTTCTCACCCCCAAGGTGATCCTTCAGATTTCTTGCTTTCTGTGCCCATCTTCCCCATGACCATGACCTGGAGACCATAGTCTCCAGGAAGATTTTTAAACCACCCCCATCAATCTCTTTCACTGCTCCCTCTAAGACTACCTGGCTTTGCCCTCAGAGCACCTTCCTGAGTTCTCTTTCCTTATCATTTGTTTCTTTTAGAGGGAAGTCTGAGAGATAGCTGAAGAGGGAGAGATTAGATTTGGAGTCAGAGGACATGGTTTCAAATCTAAGCTTTTTTCTTATTTCTTCTTACTCTCAGTGTGTTCTTATATAAATCACTTTTCTTTCCTGGACCTCAATTTCCTCCTCCATAAAAATGTGAGGGAAGGGAGTATGAGGGCTCCTGAGGTCCTTTCCATCTTTATATCTGAGATCACAGGTGATTCTGCCTGTATCTATGCAGGATGCAACCTGCTTAGTTCTCTTCTTCTCTCCTTGGGTCAGCCAAAGCACATTATCTCTGGGCAAAACCAGTATGTATTGTTATTTTTTTTTCTTTGAGCCTTCGATTGCCATACTCTTGAATCTCTTTCCTTCCCTGAACTTAGAAGAGGCACAACATTCTGAGACCTTTCCTTTGGTAGCCTTATTCTTCTGTGGAGATCTCCAGCCTTCCTGAAAGGCTGCTTCTCAATGGCAGACCCTTCTTGCTCCTCTCCTCTTTCTCTCTTTTCCTTTAGATGTGGTCCATGTACCCATTTACTCACATGACTCCTTGCTGAGAGCACATTTCACTGGTATAAGTATAATCAACCACATATTTCTTTGGAATCTTTAACTTTGTATAGAAGATACAGCAGAGTTGCTTCTTTCTTGGTCTCTCTACACTTTCACCTGTAAGGGAAGGGGTAACATGACAACCAGGCTGCTTTATCTGATTTGTATGATCCTAGAGAGATGAGTGATAGAATAGATGGTTCTTGTATCTGAGGACCAAGGTTCATGCTTCCTCCTTTCCTTTTTCTCTTTCTACTCCAATTAATCTGTCCCCTCTTCCTCCTTTTCTCTCCTTTCCCAACAATTTCTCTTTTTATTTTTACTCAGAGGCTATCCCAGGGGATTGGGCAATGAGGATCTGGGCAGGGAAGATTCAATAAGAGTCACAAGAAGCCCAGAATATTACCATTTTGAAAAGGAGGATCCATCACCCTCTTAGATATTTCCTTAGATATTTCCTTGAGAGGGACCTGATACATGAAAGAGAAAGGGAAGGCTTTGGTCTCACCCCCAAAAGAACCTAAAGAACTTGACTGAGAAGTAGGAAAATCAGAGCTCTTTCTTTCTGTTTCTCAAGGCTAGGAGATCTTGAATAAATTATTTAGACCCTCTGAAGCACTATTCTCCAAGCTGTGAAATAAGGATGATTCTTCTGGTCTCATTTCAGAGTTGCTGTTGATGTGGGAATGATGAAAGTAGGGTCTCATCTAAAGAATTTGACAGCTCAGGCTGACTCCATAACAAGGGAACAAGCTTTATTAGAAAAGAATATGAGTACAGAGGTAGAGGGTTAGATAGTGAGGAGTAGAAGGAAGGAAGGAAAGTGGGAAGGAAGGTGAATACCCAAGGGGTATTCAGGAATGCTTTTTATCTTGATTAGTTACTAAGGGAAGGGGTCTTATGTTTGGGTTGTTGTTGCCCTATCCAAGGAACTGATTTCACTTTACCCATGGTTCACCTTGGTCTGTGTGACCCTACTCAAGTTTCACTCTATTTGTCCAGTCGTGAGAAGCAAACTGCAAGGTAAATGGGACACTAATGATGTGGGGGGATTGAGCATTGTTTGAACCTAGTCCTACGGGATTGGGAAACTGAACCACCTGTTCAAGACCTCCAACCAAGAACCTACGTTATGTCTAAAGACTGATGTGAGGAGTTTTCTCACAATTGTAAATCTAAGCAATCCATATGTCTTCCCTGAAAGGTGGTCCCATATTGATCAAGTAGTTATTACTTCCATGTTCTTTTGATTGTTTACAGCTACTTGACAGGGTTAGTGGGATACTTCAGCCCACATCATTATGAGGTCACTAAAGACAAACCTGTATGTTTCTGGGTTTGAATGCCTCCTGTCAGTGGGAAAACAGCTGCCACCTTGCCTTGGGCTAAAAGTATTTTTAAAAAGCAATAATCCTTTGATTTTCCTACCTCATCTTCATACATTTCTTTGATGCCATCAGGGGACAGATTGAGGATTGAGACTTTTAAGGTTTTCTGTCTGTAAAAGCCCTCTCTTTTATAGATTAAAAAACTGAAGTCCAGAGAGGAGAAATAACTAGGGAGGAAGGAACAGAGCCAGGATTGAATCCCAGGTTCTCTTCTGATCCCTAATCTAGCACACTTCTGATAGTCCCGAGCTGTCTATCCTTGATTCTCCAAAATAATTTTGTATTTATAACAAAGTGTAGGCTGCCCAATCCCCCAGGCTCCTCTTTGGTCCCTGATGGGTCATCTTTCACTTCAGTTTTTTAGACATGATGGTGGTCCATGACCCTTAGTCAGAGTGACCAGGAGAAGGGTCTTCTTTTGGAGAGGGGCTGTCTGGAGCTTTGAGTTTATCATGGTTGGGGATCTTTGAGTTTATTATGGTTGGGAGCTCCTCATGTGAAGACTCCCTCAACTGATTTAGTCCAGCAACTATTTTACTTGTTATGTTAGAGAGCTTGCTGGGGGCAAAATGATGTACTACTCATGGTCACATAGCTAATATAAACCAGAAACAAGACTAGAACTCAAAGCTTTAGGATGAGTATTGACACTGAAAATATGGGCTCTTTTTTCTGAGAGAGGCTTGGGATCCCAAATACAATCCATTTTGTGAATTCCATCTTTATTCAGCAGAAGGTTTCTAGGACTCTGAGTGGACTCTTCATGGTGGACTTTTGGGAAAGCATGAACAAGGGTCTTATAGAATAAGGATACATGAATGGGTGTGTATCATTGTTATTAAATAGTGTTCCCCTATCGGTGAGATCACAGATCCAGTAGAATGTAGGACAAAACACTTTCTTGAAGAGCATCTCATTTGATCCTTATCACAAATCCACGCAATAGGTATCCACAGAAATTTTTATTCCCATTTTATAGAAGAAGAAATCTAAGCTCTGAGAGGTTGCTTATAGTCACACAGTGGGGGGACTGGGATGCAAATTCATACAGAGTCTTTGATTCTAAAGCCTCTTGGTCCCTATACATGATAAAAATAGTCTCAACTAGTGAATAAAATCATGGTGAAAATAGAGTCCATTTTGGCTCATTTCTCTGACTGTGTTATTTTCAGCATCAACCCAATCATCCTAGTCTCTAGCCAAGGGAAAGCATTTCAATCAAATACCTGCTATATTCCTCCTTTCCCTATTCATAATTCTACTAGAACACAGAACACATTCTACTGGCCCCAGGAAGCTCTTGCTCCCTGATCAGAGTATCTATATATAGCCTATGCCCTCCCACATATCTTAAGAATTGACTGGTCCCTCTTGTGCCACTTTCTTGAAAGCCAAAAATTTGAATTTAGAGGATAATAGGAGAAATATTCCTCCCCCTTTCCCCAAATGGAAAGGATAGCATAGTCCCTACAGGAACATCCCTACTTATGAAGTAGACCCAGAACTCCAGAAGAATAATTAATTGCTACAGCTCTCATTGTTAGCTCTCACATTCCTGACTTCCTACAATTCAAAAGAAAAAAAAATTACTCACTATGTGGTGATCCCAAACAGATGCCAGATATGGAAAGGAAAAAGATGGTGAGGACAGTCAAGGAGACCATGGTCCTTGGAGATGGGAAGACAACCCTTTCAGGAGGAGACCCAGAGCTCTCAGGATGTCTGTTCTGACTGCCTTGACCCCAGACTCAGACTTTCTTTAAGTGCAGGAGATGACTAAGAAGGAACAGTCCTAAACAACTTCTCAAAATAGACTCAGACTTGATTCTTCAGAAATGTCAATGATGGCATGATCTTTTTGGAATAGAAGAAGTGATATTGGAATGAAAAGAAAGCAATGGACTGAATTATTTTCTATCCATCGTCCCAACTGTCCAATTCCCATCCTCCCTGCTTGTAGTGGGGCAGAACTCAAGCCAAAGAGTTCCTGCTGAGTAAGCATTTCAGGCAGCTTCCTTAAAAGAAATCTCTTGCTCAATTGTGCACCATGAATGTTATTACTCATTAATGTATTCTGCCACTTTTCATAAACAGGAAGAAAAAGAACCAAATGGTTGCTAAATCATTATCTGGTGAGATGACTGAGAGCAGCAGAATGAGAGAGACTTGAGGTCCTTTTTGCTCTTTATTAAAAGGAAGCTATAGTTGTATGAGTGGAATAAGGAGAAGGCTCCCCTGTTTGGATGCCCAAGAGGGAGATTCTAAGTGATCCAGTTGATAAAGCCGCCACTCAGGAGAGCATCCTCCATCAGGGATGAAGCTGGCATTGCAGTTACAGAGCAGATTTCAACTGGAAGGATTTTTTGCATCCAAAAACAGACCTTACCAGTTCTGGTCTTTGGCATTAGATAACTATGATGCTATGAGCTAGGCATAGGAAGCACCCCTGGGACTGTTATTTCACAAACTGCCAGGCTCAGTCTCTTTGTTATCTTTGTTTGGTTTTTTTCCCCCAACATGAGCATGTTACAGATGGAGCCCAATAGGACCTAGCTCCAAATTTCTTCTTTATACAGTAGAGGTGCTCTGCCTGCCTTATATGGTCTATGAAGGTTCCCCCACCCCCTTACACTTGGGAACATCCATAGTATTCACTTGGAAGACACTTGCATTAGATATTATCATAGTGGAAGCAATAATGGTAATAGATGAAGAATTAGAAGAATGAATGAGTCGTACAGTGGTGAGCCAGAAGAATGTAAGAATGTCAATGGCTGGTATCAGTTTTGGGGAAGAGCACAGTTTTACTGGCATAGTTCATGATTATTCTATACCAGGCAATCCCAGCTCACTTTCTGGTCACTCTCTTGCCACACTGTCTGTGCTCCCCCAGGCTTCTGTCTTCTGTCCTGGGGCCATGATTTCTTGGTTTTTGAGAGTTCAGCTCTTGCAGGCTCCAGATTCATCAGGCTGTGAACTCAGGCCATCTTCTTGCCTTGGCATTCTGCTTGTCCCCTCATGCATTTCCACCTCATGATCTAGGAACAGTAATATTTAATACTACCATTTCTGGAAAGGGTATATCAATTGCCTTCTGACTGAGGATGTATTAATAACTGTTTAACAACTGGCTGGAGTGGGGAGAGTGGGTATAAGGATGTTTAACCTTACATCTACATTAACATTTTCTCTAGCACTTTCTTAAGTATAGATAATCAAGAGAGCAAGAAAGCAAGCCCCAATTCATAGCATTTTGCTGGTTTCTTAGGTATAGATGCCGACCTGAAAATTTAACAATCAGCTTTCTAGCAGGAAATCTGGATGACTACTTGTTGGGTAGGATGTAAATGGGACTTTTTCGGACTCATGGGTTGAACTAGACATACTCTGAGGTCCCTACAACTATGCTTCTTTATATTTTCCAATTATCGAGTTCTGTGCTCCTTTAGCCAAGGTCATCATACTTTTGATATCTCAGTGGAGCCAGGATCTTAGTGATGGGGACATTCTCTGAAGCAATGAAGCCTGCAAACATTCACATTTTGGTCTGTGTCTATATCCTTCCCCAAAATCTTCAATACATGATATCCAACCAATATGGAAATACACTCAAAGAATTACAAAACTGTGTATTCCTTTTGACCCAGTAATACTGCTATTAACTTTATTTCCTAAAATGATCAAAGAAAAAGGAAAAGAGAGTCTATATTCCAAAATATTAGTAACAGCTCTCTTTGTGGTTCCAAAGAACTGAAAACTGAAGGGATGTCAGTCATCTGGAGGATGGCTAAATTAGTTGTGGTATTGGATTTTAATGGAATTCTATTGTGCCATAAGAAATGGCAAACAAGCTGATCACAAAAATACCTGGAGAGACTTAAATGAAGTGATGCAAAGTAAAATGAGCAAAACCAGGTGAACATTGTTCATAAAAACAGCAATCATCTATGATCAACTGTAAATAACTCAGCTATGATCAACAAGGCAAGGATTCAGGACCATTCCAAAGAACTCTTGATGGAAAAGGATAGCCACCACCACAGAAGGAACAGATTTCAAGCCATGATCTTATGATGATGCCAAGTTGGAGAGTAGCTGCCTGAGGAAGTTCCTTCACTGGTGATTCCCAGAACTGATTTTCAGTGCCCAAGCAAACAAGTCCATCTTCTACAATGCTTGAAAGTGTGCCATTATTGGTCACAGGCTCCAGACAATTTAGCTTCCTTTTATTAAATTTTAGATCATCTATAGGTGTCCTATTTCATTCCATGCTCAAGTCTGAGCTATGAGACTGATCTGAGTCAAGCCTGATCTTTAGCACCTGAATATAGATAAGAACAGTCAAAGGCAGAAAGTGGTCAGATGCTGAAAGAGAGATAGGAAATGTGGAACATTCCCTGTTGGATTCTCTGTCTCTGTCTCTGTCTCTGTCTCTGTCTGTCTCTGTCTCTGTCTCTCTCTGTCTCTGTCTCTGTCTCTGTCTCTCTCTCTGTCTCTCTGTCTCTCTCTCTCTGTCTCTCTCTCTCTCTCTGTCTCTCTCTCTCTCTCTCTCTCTCTCTCTCTCTCTCTCTCTCTGATGGATAAAGAGGGTAGAGAACTCCATCTAGATGCTGGTTGCTGATAAGCTGCTCTAATTTTAGGTAGTCAAGCAATCACCCTCACCAAGCTTAGGGATTGGAAAGTCAATTCAATTCAACAAATTATATTCAAAAACTCCCTAGAAGGTCCTCAGGTTGAAGCTGCTAAGTAGTATAATGAATAGAGCTCTGGGACTGGAAGCAGGAAGACTTGAGTTCAAATTCAACTCAAGACACTTACTAGCTATCTGACCTTGGACAAGCCATTTAATCTCTGTTTACTTCAGTTTCTTTCTCTGTGAAATGAGGCTAATAATAGCATCTACTTCCTAGGGTTGCTATGAGAATAAAAAGAAATAATCATTGTAAAGTACTTAGTATAGTGTCTGGCACATAGCAAGCATTATACAAATTCTTTCCTTCTCTTATCTCTTACATTTTTCCTATCTTCATTTAATCCTGACTTTTCATAAAAACCAGAATCAAACTCAAGTTTATTTTACAAACTATATATATGATGATTGGGGATGTAGACTCTAAATGATCACACTAGTGCAAATATCAATAATATGGAAATTGGTCTTGATAAATGATACATGTAAAACCCAGTGGAATTGCTCATTGGCTAAGGGACGGGGGTGAGAGGAGGGAAGGGAAAGAGCATGAATCATGGAACCATGGGAAAATATTCCAAATGAATTAAATAAATAAACTTAAATTTTTAAAAAAGAAAGAAACTAGATATATAGAGCAACTAGTTAGCACAGTGAATAGAGTGTCAGGCTTGGAGTTGCAAGGACTTGGGCTCAAATCTGCTCAGACCCTTCTTAATTGTGTGACTCTGGGCAAGTCACTTAACCCCAGTTGCCTAGCCCTTACCACTCTTCTGCTTTAGAAAGTAAGGATTATAAAAAAAATCCAGATTTCTTCTGCAAAACATTTAGCATTTGTGTAGAGTTGCTTTTTAGGGGTGTGGGGGAAAGTTGGGGGGCTCGGTGCATACCTTACTTGTTTTCCTGTTTTAGCTAAATGGCAATCTTTGGACCCAGACCTCTTTGGGGTTGGCTAAGCACTGGCTGTCTTCCTTGGAAGACAGAGTTCTAGAAACAGAAACACATCAAGGTGAGCAATTCATCCCATTCTGAGTTTTTCTTTCCTAGGAGAGCTCATAGAATTTCCTTTTTCTATACTCATCATGCTTTCAAATTTCAAGACTCTTTCTCAGCCCCTATATCTACTCTCTCTGTGATCCTTAGGGATATCCTCAGAAAATGCTCCCAACCTCATTGCATTTTCTTCTCTAACTCTTCTGCCCATTTCAGCAGGAGCAGTTTCAATTGGAAACTTAGAGGCAGCTGCAGAGAGAGGAAAAGGGCTGGATTTTAGACTCATCAATGAAGAGCTAGAAGGGATCTCAGGAACCATGTGGTCCAACACCTGCATATTCCAGACGAGGAAACTGAAACCTTTGGAAAGGGAAGAAATTTAGTCTAATAACCGTCATTTTACAAAGTGAAGACATTGAAGCAGACCTGTGACCAGGGAAAACAATCCAGTCCAGTACTTTTATTTTACATATGAGTAAATCAAGGCTCAGGAAGGTGAAGCAATTTGTTCAACGTTCCATTAGAAAAAGAAATAAAAGATAACTTCACAGTTAATCCAATGCAGCTTTATTTATTTTAAAAATACATCTTTATTCTCTTTAAGGGTTTTGGGTTAAAGAAAGCCATGGCTCATAGTAGATATTCAGGAGAAATAGTCACTTTGTCACAATATCATACAAATACTAGCACCATGAGATTAGCCATCAATGTGATGGAGAAGAGTCAGGGAAATGGAGGGTGAGAACGGCCACAAATGTCCAATAAATAACACAAGTCAACACTGGAAATAAATTATAAACATTAAATATGATCGAGTATTTTAAATTAAAGTCAGGGAACATTCCAGAAGACAGCTGGAGTCATAAAAGTTAGGGTTATCTTCATTCAGTTGTCATCGTCATGGTAGAGACACTTTCCTGGTTCTGGTTCCTTGGAGTTCCACTTGGTAAGAACTTGACTTCTTTCTTCAATGCTTCCAAGTTTTTGATATTCTTCTGGACCCATGGCTCCCTAGGGTCGGCACAGGCTTGATAGCCCTTTTTGGTGATGAATCTGTGGCACAAGAAGTAAAAAGATTAAAAATTGAGAAATTCAACTTCTGGAGAAAGAAGAGGACATTTCCATCAGATCTGGATTTATATGGCTCTCTCATACCAGAGGCAGCTCAGGCTCATTCTCCTTTTTGCGGGGCTCATTCTTACAACCCATATCTATTTTTTGGTGCAGTGGTTCCCACAGTATAATGCAGGGAACCCTTAGAAGTCCCTAAGTCCCTTTCAAAATTTTCATAAAAATACTAAGATACTTAAAGTTTCTAGTATGGTAAAAATAGACAAATATAAATAATTAATCTTTGGGGTCCCCAATAATTTTTAGGAATGTGAAGTGGTTCTAAGATAAAAAAAAACTGGAGAACTATTGCTCCATGAAACTTTGGTCTCTCCTTTTTGTTTTCTTCTCCCTCTCCCTCATCCTCTAATGACAATAGCTTCAAACTGTCCCTCTATCTATAACATCCCAAGATAGAAGCCATGAATCTCTTTTTAAAATTTTCTATTTCTCCCTTATGCTCAACTAGAGCACCAGCCCCAATGCCTCAGAATCATGGGGCAAGTGGAAGTTTTTTTTTTTTTTTTTCCAGGAGCCCTGGCTGAATTTCTCCTCATTTTATTTTAGCTGCAAACTACTTTTTTCATGCTTAGACACGAAGGAATTTTTTTCTCCCCACACACACACCCTGGAAGCCTCTGCCCACACAACCCTTGCCTCTCTTCCCCAAACATGGTCATTAGCACCATTACTCACATGATGGCTGACTTGGAGCATTTGCTACTGGTCTCATAAAAATCCACCAAAAATGCTGGAGGGATCCTCCGGGAGGTATAAGAGAAGCAGCAGGCACTGGGAGTGTCAGCCCCAACTGTAAGGGAAGAAACACCGTGAGGTCTACATCATTCTGTAGCAGAATAAGTGGGGATAGAATGACTTAACACTTCTGGGCTCAGAGAGATAGATGTGGAAAGAGCAGAGAAGATTGGGAATGACAGGGGGCATCTTTCCTTTTCCTTCTTTCTCGTGAGTGGTACTCTGGCATAGTGAACGGAGCTTTGCTTTGACTCCAACCTCAGAAACTTGTGAACTTTATGTCTCTGGGCAAGTTACTTAACTCATTCTGAAACTTACTTTTCTAATCTGTTAAATGGGTATCATAACAATAATAACTCCTTCCTAGGGTTATGGTGAGGACCCAATCCTGTGTCTGAGGAGTTACTAGGAGATTCCCCATTTTGGAGAGAGAAGCATATTGAAGAATGGTCCAAGCCATTTCAAAACCCTGGGTGGGTTTCAAGCTATACTTTCACATAATAATTTCGGTCCACAAGTCATAGATGTGGTACTCCAGTCTCTGTCTCCTCAAAATCATCTCTCCTCCTGATTAGAAATAGGGGAATGGTTTTAAAAAAGGAGAAGGGAAAACAGACTGACCTGATAAAAATGAAGAGACCTGAGAGCAGAAGGCAATGGCCATGATGAGGACAGAGAGGACAGCCACAGAACTTTTCATGATGTTGGTGAAGAGAAGGAGTTTCAGGCAGGTGATAAACCCTTCAGTTGGGAGAGTCTTGTGAGTTCTGAGTTCCCTGGCTCCCTCTGTGCCCTGCTCTGTGCCCAGCTTCTTTTTATAGTGGATAGGAGAGGTGAGGGGAGATTGGAACATGGAAATTTTCTTAGTAAGGTTGATGTCATGATGCCACTTACACAACCAAGGGGCACCCTATGTGCCCACGTGGCTCCAAATATCTAAGAATAGCAATACCCTCAGCTACTCATTCGGTTTTTGAAGTTTCAAAAGAACTAGGGTGATGGGGAAAGAGTTGTGGAGGGAGGAGGTAGAAGGGGGAAATGAGCTTTTCTAATAAGTCATGGAGAAGGGTGTCAGGCGGTCACTATTAATAGTCAGTTCCTCCTCCTGAGAGTAGAGCTATATATGGACTGTCCGGTTGCAGTTTCCTTTCTAAGGAATTAGAATTTTTGATGTCCCATGTGATGGTTCTGACCACAATATGGGGATACCCCAGAGTCTTGGGACCAAATAAGCAACATTAATTTCCCCACCTGAGAGAGAGAAAGAGAGAGAACTAAAATAGGGAAAGTGAAGATTGGGGGTGGAGGAATAAGGGAAAGGGAGATGGAAAAATCTAGGTCAAGATTTTAATCTTCCTTAGAAGAGGGATGGGGAGGGGGTAGCTAGATGGCTCAGTGGATCAAGAGCAAGGCATAGAGACAGGGGTCCTGGGTTCAAATCTGACCTCAGACATTTCCTAGCTATGAGATCCTGGGCAAGTGACTTAACCTCCATTGCTTCGCCCTTACCTCTTTTCTATCTTGGAACCAATACACAGCATTGATTGGAAGATGGAAGACAAAAGTTAAATAGAAAAAAAAAAAGAATAGGGATAAGGACTGGCCTTAGGATTTTTTTTTTTTGTATAAAGAATTCCTGGGTGAGGAAACTGCCTCTGTTAATGCAGGTCACCATCTTCTCAGCCATTGATAGTTTTAGAGAGTTGCTAAGTGACTTGCCTAGAGTCAAGCTAGGATGTGTGAGAGACGACTTCAAGTCAGGACAACCTGGTTTTGAAGTCTGACCTAGTGTACCTTCTCTCCGTGTAAAATAAAGCAAAACAAATACAATAAAACAAAACAAAATAAATGACAGCCCTGAGTACTTGAACTTGCCCCAGGATAATCAATCCCAGATGTGTTTGGACCATCAACTTTAACAGCCTAACATGCCAACCAATTGCAATGACGTTCAATCATAAATTTATTCAATAAACATTTGTGTTGATATTATTCTACAGACTAAGAAGTACTTTTTGGACCAGCCCTATGATATCCCTGGTGTGCAGGACTCCTAAGTAATGAAACTCATTCTACCATCTCAGAAGAGTAGCTACTCTGCATTTTATAGTCTTGTGGGATTGCCTAGATCACTGAGAAGTTAAGGTACTTGTACCCCCAGGCTATGTTAGAGAAATGCAAATTAGGCAACTTTGAGGGTCCTCTTCTCACCCATCAGACTGGCGAAGATGATACAAAAGGCAAATTACAAATGTTGGAGGGGCTGTAGGAAAATAGACACACTAAGTATTGTGAGTTGGTCTAGCCATTCTGGAAAGCAATTCCGAACTATGGCCAAAAGGTCAATAAAATGTTTATACTCTTTGACTAGCTACGCCATTATTAGGATTATACCTGAAAGATACTAAAGAAAGAGGAAGAGGATCAAAATGTACAAAAATATTTATAGCAATTCTTTTCATAATAACAAACATGTTCTTTTCTCCCAGAAGGAATATCCTCCTAATGGCGAATTACTAAAAAAAATTAAGGCATGTGAATATAATGGAATATTATTATGCCATAGGGAATGGGAATATAATTTCAGAGGAACCTGAAAAGACCTCTATGAATTGATGCAAAGCAAAGTGAGCAATTCATACAGTGACAATAATATCATAGAGAAAAATAACTTTGAAAGACTTTCAAACTCTGGTCAACGCCAGTGATAAACTTCAAGACTAGAAGCCTGCAGATAAAATGTGACTCTCACCTCCTGTCAGAGAGGTGATAAATTTAATAATGGTCAAATGTGTCAGAAGACTATGTATATTTATGATGAAAATTTTATTTCATGGCCTTTTTTGGGTTCAGTTAGGAGGCATTAGGAGGGACAGATTATAAAAGTATGCACAAATTTAAAAATACACTAATTTAAAAAATAAAAAAAAGGAGAAGGTCTGAGTAACTTTTATAGGTAACAAAAAAGGATCCGAGAAATAGGAAGAAACTAAAGATGGAAGGTTAGAGTGGAAGGAAGACTGGGGTTAGGTAGGTACCAAAAGAAATTTAATTCCAACTTAAGCATTATGATTTTCTTTCCAATTTTGGTCATTTCATCTAAATGGTTTTTGTCTCTCTTTGGAGAAGACATCATATCCTGGGATATCCCCTCCATTTTTCTTCCCTATTGATAGCTCAAGTCCATGCCAAAACTCTCAGCCAAACATCAGAATGGAACCTGAGTCTCCCTCAGTCTTACTGGAAATACTGATCACCAATTACTCCTCCTGACTCACTTTTTAGGGTCACCCCCATCTTACTCGTGATTCATATTCTGAGAGGTGCCATGAATGAATTGAGGAAGACAAAAAAAAAAGGAAATGGAAAATGCTTCATCACGATTCAGAAAATAGTGAGGGGGGTTCATTGTAGTCTGTGGGAAGAAGGGTTTGGGGTCTAAGAGGAAGGATTTAATTGCTAAATTCTTTATATTTTCCTCAACCCTTCTTCCTTTTTTTTTAAGCCCTTACCTTATAATCAATACTGCATATTGGTTCCAAGGCAAAAGAGTGGTAAAGGCTAGGCAATGGGGAATTAAGTGACTTGCCCAGGGTCACACAGCTTGGAAGTATCTGAGGCCAGCTTTGAACCTAGGACCTCCCATCTCTAGATCTGGCTCTCAACCCACTGAGCAGCCCAGCTGACCCCAGTCCTTATTCTTTTTGACCTTTGTATAGCTTTTAACATTATTGATCACCAGCTCCTCCTGGCATGAATATTGGCTTGTTGCCTCCTTTGGCTTCTCTAACCTTGTTCTACCCTGAATTTTCTGCCTCTCTGACCACCCTTCCTTAGCCTCTTATTTCTTCATCTTCTTCTTACTTCCAAGGCTCTCATTGTAAACTCTACTCTCTTCCTTTTTTATATTTTTGATGCCTTAGCACTCATCAGATCCAACTTTCTCATTTTACAGGGGAGGAAACTGAGGTCCAGAGAAGATAAATGATTTGCCTAAGGTCACCTGGGCATTGAGTAGCAGGATCAAGAATTGCTAATACCATGTTAGGGTCTTAGAAATACCATTGTGCTCTGAGACTGATATAACCCTCACCTTTGTTTGGTAAAAGGACCTCCTACTCAAAACCTAGCAGACAGCCAAGTGATAAAATATTCCTAGGCTCTAGCATCCCTAACTCAACCTGAAAAGTCAGATCCTTTCAGTCCAATTCTATACCATAAATTTTATGTGGCTATGAGTTGTTGGATGATGTACTAGGAAGTAGAGATACAACAAAGAGCTTACACTCTTCTAGGAACCACACATTTTATAGAGGAAAGAGAACTGGATTTGACATGAAAGTACCTGAGTTTGAACTCTGCTTTTGCCACCTTCCAGAGTAATTACCCCCTCTCTGGTCTTCCTTTTCCTCATGGATAAAACAAAGGGGACTAGCCTAAAAGGTCCTTCTGTGCTTGGTCCTATAGGTTAGATCCTCAACTGATGAACTACTTCACAATCAGTTCCCTGGACCCCTTCCCCTGGAGCCCACCTGAGTTATTGTCAGAGGCTTTTGCTACATGACTCTGGGTAATTTTTGTACTTTTGTTTTTCCCATTTATGAGATGGGGCTAGAAAGCTTTAGATTAGAGGGTAAATGACCTAGATTTTCATTACAAGTCTATTCATGAATCCAATATGTGACCTTGCTCGATTTCTGTCACATTTTGTTGTCTTAGTTTTCTAACTTGATGCAGTGTTACCTGCTATCACATTACAACACAGAATTGCTATAAGGACCAATTGTTTGGAAAAGTATAAAGTTTTATTAGAGATCCAAGTTCTGCTTTTATCATTGACCAACAATATGATATTGGGCAAGTTACCCAATCTTTTTCTTTTGCCTAACCTCAGAAACCTTTAGTTCTAATTGCCCAGCTCTTGCTTCTCTTCTATCTTAGAATTAACTAAGGGGGCAGCTGGGTGGCTCAATGGATAGAGAGCCAGGCTTAAAGATGGAAGGTCCTGGGCTCAACTCTGGCCTCAGATACTTCCTATCTGTGTGACCCTGGGAAAGTCACTTAACCCTTACTGACCAACCTTGGAACCAATTCTCAGTATTGATTCTAAGATAGAAGGTAAGGTTTTTAATTAATTAATTAATTAATTTTAAAAGAATTGATTCTAAGACAGAAGGTAAAGGTTTTAAAAAAGTTATTCTGTGTGTGGTAGGGAGTGAGAGTGTATCTATGTGAACTTGGGAAAGTAATTTAATGTCTCTGATCCTTAGTTTCCTCATCCACAAAATGAAAGAGTAGGATGAAATGACTTTTGAAGTCCTATAGAACTCTAAATCTATGATGCCATGAATAAATATTTTTAATTGTAAAGAGCTTTACAAATGGTGGATGTTGTACTTATTATTATTAATTTTTATTATTTGTTGATTTTGTTGTGGTTCATTTTCTCCTACACTATATGCCTCACTGGATTATTGTAAGGATGATAAAAACACCCATGGCAAATGTGAAAGTACCTGGTAAGTAAGATCAAAGGGCAGTATTGGAATATATAGCCTCCAGGGTCCCTTCTGGGTTTTAAAGTATAATGACCTTATACTAAAGAAGTCACATTTCTAAGGAATTTAAAGTCTACAGTTTGATTTCCTCACAACAATTCCAAGATGAAGACCTAAAGGAAGGTGGTGGTTGTGTGCTCAGAGAGGAGACAGTGAAAAAGATATTATGAAAAATGTAGCAAATGATCAGATATGGTGAATGAAAAGTTGAGGATGACTCTACCTTTGAGAACTTTGGTGACTAGAAAGATGATACTTTTGACAAAAGTAAGGAGTTGGTCTGGAAGAGGAAAGATAATGGATTCTGTTTTGAATATGTTGAGTTTAAGATATCTATTAGATATTTGAGTAAAGAGGTCTGACACACAGTGGCAGAAGTCAAGTTCTAGCCTAGTTCCTCTGACTCCCAATCTGGTGCTTCTTCTTCATCAAGATGGTTTCCAAATCCATCACTTTTAATGTTTTATGATCTTGGGCAAATTCATTCTCCTTTCTATAATGTAGAGCCATAAAATGGGGATAGTGAGCTCTAGACTGGATATCCAGATGTGTAAAATGGAAAGGAGTTGGAGGAAATGGAAATGATTATCTTAGAACTTTAGTTGCATTGTAGTAGATTGGTCTGGGACTGGGTAATCATGTTCCTTTACTTTCTTCTCCTATGTAATAACAGCAACAACACCAATACCAAGCATGACTGACATTCACAAAGTGATCTAAAGTTTGCAAAGAACTTTCATTACTTAGATTATCTCATTTGAACCTCAGAACCCACTGAGGGACTTGCCAGGGCTTATTATTATCCCTATTTTATATACTTATTATCCCTATTATACCTTAGGTACAGAGACATTAAGTGACTTTCATAGATACATCCAGTTAGTATCAGTGGCAGGATATGAATCTTAGTCTAAGTTCAGCCTTTAACCACTACCTCTGATTGAGGGGAAAAGGGCAGGAAATCCACCAAATTTGGCCAGCCTTGCTATTTTAATTTTTGACTGAAACTCAAGGATAAAAACAGAAGTCATCTCTTGCTTCCTGGTGCTGAGTGGGAATCTTAGCCTGAGGCTGTTTTCTTTCTCCCAGCATGGAACAGGAGAATGAGATGAGATCTTTCCTTCTATGTAGGACTACTCCTGGTCCTAGAGTCAGAAAGAACCAAGTTCCCTCCAGTCCAGATTTGACTAAGATGCCTCTGTGGCATTGTTCTAGGGTTTAATCTCGAGTTCTCTGACTTTGTAAGAACACTCTGTGGTTACAGTTTGTTTTGGGTCCTCCCCTCTACCCCCAACCCAAGATCTATGTTCCAGGTGCCTCAATTTTGGCATCAGGACATTGAGGCAGAGAAAGAGAGACAAAGAGACACAGACAGTGACAGAGAGAGACAGAGAGAAAGAGGCAGAAAGGGAGAAAGAGACAACTTTAGACTCTCAGCTCATAGTTCAAAACAATAACATGAAAAGCTAGGATTTTGCAATTTAAATCACTGGCCTCATGGAAATGTTTTCTATATTCTATATTGTATTATATATATATATGTATATATATAGTATGAAAATTGTCATCACCCCTGCCCCACTTATACTTTTAAAAAATTCTCTTTTTTGTTATACATTTTACACAATCAATAAACATGAATGTTTCATTATATAAAGAACAGAAAAGATGATGGAATATGAAACTGAATTTCCACTATATTTTTCTTCTTAAAATGCATGTTAAACTATCATAAATGTATCGAATTGCCATCTTGTTTCCCCTCTTTAATTTTTTTCTTTTCTTTTTGCCTCATTTCTCCATACACCAATTCTCATTCCTCCTCCAAAAGAAGTCTTCTCTTGTAACCAAAAGGCAGAGTTAAGCACCTTGGCTTGTCTAAAAATGCATATTTCTTCTCACTCTTCTATTCTATCACTTCTCTGCCTAATCATGGNCATGGAAATGTTTTCTATATTATATATTGTAATATATATATATGTATATATATAGTATGAAAATTGTCATCACCCCTGCCCCACTTATACTTTTAAAAAATTCTCTTTTTTGTTATACATTTTACACAATCAATAAACATGAATGTTTCATTATATAAAGAACAGAAAAGATGATGGAATATGAAACTGAATTTCCACTATATTTTTCTTCTTAAAATGCATGTTAAACTATCACAAATGTATCGAATTGCCATCTTGTTTCCCCTCTTTAATTTTTTTCTTTTCTTTTTGCCTCATTTCTCCATACACCAATTCTCATTCCTCCTCCAAAAGAAGTCTTCTCTTGTAACTAAAAGGCAGAGTTAAGCACCTTGGCTTGTCTAAAAATGCATATTTCTTCTCACTCTTCTATTCTATCACTTCTCTGCCTAATCATGGATAACATGCATCATCATTTTTCTGATAACATGCTTGGCAATTGCATTGGCCAGTGTTCTTAAGTCTCTCAAGGTCCCTCTACCCTTTTACATGACTGTAGCCATTGTATGCATTTTTTCCTTCTGCTTTTGTTGACTTCACTCTGGATCAGAAGCAATTAAATGTAGTAATACAATATACAATAAACCCAAGGAAACCAGATGGAGACTCAGTAAAAACTTCTGGGAAAGCAATAGAGCAGTCTGGCATAAATGGAGTGTAAATGAACATTTCACATTATAGACCATAACAATAGCTAGTATTTATATAGTATTTTAAGGTTTGCAAAGCACTTTATATCATTTGATCATCAAACAACAGTGGGAGATAGGTGCTATTATTATCCTCATTTTACAGATCAGGAAACTAAGGCAAAGAAAGATCAAGCGATTTGCTCAGTGATTTTACTCAGCTAATAAGTGTCTGAGGCAAGATTTGAATGCAAGTTTCCCTGACTCCAAGTTCAATGCTCCATCCACTGAATCACTTAGATACCTCAAATCTCAAATGGTTGCATATTGTAATGAAAAAGGTCATATCATAAACAAATTAAAGGAAAGAGAAGGAGATATTTATCACAACTAGAAATGGAGGGGAGAAAATTCTTAATTAAACAAGGAGGAGAGATTATTACAAGGAATGAAAAGGACAGCATTGATTATTAATAGTTAAAATATTAAAAATGAAACTGTTAACTGGGAAGGAAGGAATCTTTGCAGTAAATATTTTTTGGTAAAGATCTCACATCTAAGATCTATAGGGAATTGATTCAAATATATAACAAGAGCTATTTCTTAATAGATAAATGATCAAAGGATATAATAGACAGTTCTCAAAAAGAAGAAAAGGAAGTCATGGACAACCACATAGAAAAAATGGTCCAATCAGTGTGAATTTAATATAAATTGTACTCCCTTATTCAGTTTGAAAAAACCATTCTAGATTGATATCAGCGCCACCCTTTGACTGGTTACACATGGAAACTATGCAGGATGTCAGAAATCTCATGACTCCAAGTGCTTGTGTGAATAAAAGGGACTGGCGGAAGTCCTTATGAGATGGGTGACATGTCTGGAAGTTAAGCCTGTCCAATCAGAGAGTCCTGGGAGGAGTGGTGAAAACCGACTATATAAGTGAATGAAACAGTAAGTCCTCTCTCTCTCTCTCTCTCTCTCTCTCTCTCTCTCTCTCTCTCTCTCTCTCTCTCTCTCTCTCTCTCCCTCTTTCTGTCTCTCTCTCTCTTTCTCTGTCTCTCTTTCTCTGTCTCTCTCTGTCTCTCTCTGTGTCTCTCTCTCTTTCTCTCTCTCTGTGGCTGGACTCTATAATCATTCTCTCTCCCTTCTCTGGAGTGTTTAACACACATTCATATACATATATATGTATATAGTATAAAGCATCATAAAGGAAACTGTCAAAGAATTAAAGACTATAATTCTACAACACTATAACCTTTCAATGACTCCAGAACCCTGAGGATGAACAAATGGTGGTATCTGTTGGTGATGGAATACTATTGTGCTCAAAGGAATAATGAACTGGAGGAATTCCATGTGAACTGGAATGACTTCCAGGAATTGACGCAGAGTGAAAGGAGCAGAACCAGGAGAACATTGTACACAGAGACTGATACATTGTGGTAAAATAGAATGTGGTGGACTTCTGTACTAGCAGCAATGCAATGACCCAGGACAGTTCTGAGGGATTTACGGAAAAGAACACTACCCACATTCAGAGGAAGAACTACAGGAGTGGAAACACAGAAGAAAAGCAACTGCTTGAACACATGGGTTGAGGCAGACATGATTGGGAATGTAGACTCGAAATGAACACCCTAGTACAACTATCAATAATATGGAAATAGGTCTTGATCAATGACACAGTGGAAATGCATGTCGGCTATTAGGGAAGTGGGATTGAGAGGGTGAAGAGATAAGTAAGAACATGAATCATGTAACCATGGAAAATTTTTCTAAAAAAATAAAATTTAAAAAAAGGAAAGAAAGAAAAAAATTGGCAGAGAGGTGATGAGTTATAGATTCAGAAGAAGACATACATTTTGAGTCACATCCAAAGTATACTTTTGCTTGATTGTACTTATTTGTCATAAGGGAGAACTTTTCCGTGTGGGGAGGTGGGAAGAGAGGGTCATGAGAGGGAGTGGGAAATAGTGGAAAAAGAAAGAAACAACATTGATAATTTAAAAAAATATACAGAAGAAAAGAGAAGATTCAGAAATGGATTATACAAACAGAAACTACTGTGTTAAATTTGACATAACCTTCTCTTACACACACACACACACACACACACATACACACACACACACACACACACACACACACACACACACACACACAAACAAACAAAACCCAGGAGGCAGCTAGATGGCTCAGTGGATTAAGAGCCAGGCACAGAGACGGGAAGTCCTAGGTTCAAATCTGGACTTGGACACTTTCCAGCTGTGTGACCCTGGGCAAGTCCCTTAGCTTCCATTGCCTAGCCCTTACCACTCTTCTGCCTTGGAACCAATATACAGTATTGATTCAAAGACAAAATGTAAGGGTTAAAAAAAAAACAAACCAAGAAATACAAAACAGAGACTTGTAGTTTCATGAATTTCAACTTAGTGTCTCAACCTTCTATTTCTATGCATCTCATGAGGAAGTGCTTATGTTTTTTCGTTTTTTAAAGTTCATAATAACAACAACAAAAAAAGAATTTAGATAGATATTAGATATAATTAGAGTTGGAACAGATACCTAGGAACTGATCTGCATATCTCTTCTGAGCAAGAATTATTCTAGATAAAAATGGCATTCATTCAAGATAGCACAGCAGGGAGGAGCTGTCTGGTAGCCAGGAAGTTGGATCTCCTACCAGAAAGAGGGAATCCTCTTATGAGTAGGATTTAAAACTCATATGAAAAAGGGATCTCTTTGCTATGGGTCAGGCCAAAGCTAGGTCCACTGTACCAGACAGAGAAATACTTCTAGAAGCAAGACCAGGATCAAATAGAGCATAGCAGAGGGATGCCACTGGCTGGATTTATAAATCTTTGAAAAGGCTTCAAGCCTTCCTTGGATCAATCATGAGGAAGCCATTAAAATAGCTAACCCCAATATTACACGTTAAAGCTGACTAAGCCCTTTATATTACATATACACATGTATATTTAATACAATCTCATTTAATAACAATAACTCTACAAAGTAGGTGCTCTTATTATTGCCATTTTATAAATGAGGAAAGTGAGACTAAATAAATTGCCTAGTCACATAGTTAGTGTTTCTAGGAAGATTAGAACTCAGGTCATCTAGAGTCTTTGCTCTGTCCATCGTATCACCTAGACAGATACCTAGGCTTCTAACCTAGAAAAGAAGGACATGCCAATGGAGGTCTAATGGCTTAAGAGCTGGTAGGGGGCCTGAGGTCTGCCAAGCTTAACATCACATTGTGAATTTATGTGCAACAACTTGAGAAGTATTTGTTAGGTGCTGAAACTAAAACAAGTATTTCCTCCATTCATTGAATCAACATTTCAGCAAGGAGAGTTGGATGGGTAGATGGGGGCTGGGTGACAGAAATCCCTTTACTTTTGTAATATAAATGAATTCTATATTAACGAAGAGATTAGAGAGAGGGGAAGTCAAGCCTGAAGAAGGACCAGGCTTTTGATGCAGTGAACTAAAAATGATGCAGTTGAGTAGACAAGAGCTTCTACAGAATCCTTCCATCTAGTCATCAAGCATTTATTTAAGCACCTACTATGTGCTAGGCACAGTGACAAGACCTGGAGGTCCAAAGAAAAGCAAAAATACTTCTTGCTGTCATGGAACTGATAATCCAATGGAGGAGATAATATGCAAACAGCTATGTACAAATAGACTATATAAAGTTGAGTAGGAAAGGCTTCTTGCATAAGATGGAATTTGTGCTGAGTCTTGAAGGAAGACAGAGAAGCCAGGAGGCAGAGCCCAGGAGGGACAGCATTCCAGGCATGGAAGATAGCTAATGAAAAGGAATTGAGCTGGAAAATGTAGCATCTGTGAGGAATCAGGAAGAAGGATAGTAGAATACATGAAGAGTTAAGTGTGAGACCATCAGTGTAGGAAGATTGTGAAGGGTTTAAGATTTTATATTTGATTTTGGAGGTAATAGGGAGCCATGGTAGTTTATTGATTTGGGTAGTGAGTCACATAGGAAAATCACGTTGGCAGATGAGTAGAAAATGGCCTAGATTTGAAAGAGACCTAAAATACCAGGAAAGCACCAGGGTGGCATGTTAGGAGCGTGTGTGTGTGTGTGAAGTTACACAGTGATTAGGAAGGATTCCTATTGGGAAGCTCCATCCACAACTAGATCAAAGCATCTTCAGATGCATGGGCTACCTAGGCAAGGCCACCATAATAGGAATCCAGAGATCAAAATAGGAGTCTTGAGGCAACCTTGTGATGGTGTAACTGAGGACAGGATAGAGAAACATAAACTATTTGAAGTGGAAAAGGAATGGAAACAAGGAGATGGAGACTTCACTGTCCTGATATACAAACAGCACTAATAGGCAACCGCTGGAAAGGCGGAACTAATCACAAAGATATTCAAATATAATTCAGATATATTAATAAAGGAGAGTGCAGCCCCCATGCAGAAACTGAAATCTACAGGACTAGTATCAGGAAAAGGAAATGAGGCCAAGGAAGGGGCTCTCTTCACCTCTTAAAAATAGAATGTGTGATTTCAGTGCTGATTCTTATGGGTTTATTTCCTTCTTATTTATTTTTTTGAAAGATAAATACTTATTTTCTAAACCTTCCCTATCTCCTCTTTCTATTGAAAAATAAAAAAAAACAATCCCCTTATAACAAATAAGGATGGTCTAGGGAAACAAATTCTCATACTGGCCACATTAAAAAATGTAGATATAGGGGGCAGCTGGGTGGTTCAGTGGACTGAGAGTCAGGGCTAGAAACAGGAGGTCCTGGGTTCAAATCTAACCTCAGACACTTCCCAGCTGTGTGACCCTGGGCAAGTCACTTAATCCCCATGGCCTAGCTCTTACCTCTCTTCTGCCTTGGAGCCGATTCACAGTATTGACTCCAAAACAGAAGGTAAGGGTTTAAGAAAAAATATAGATATACCATATCCTGCAAATTGAGTTCATCATCTCTCCATTATGAAGGTAACATGCTTCTTCATCAGTCTTCTGGAATTATGATTAATCTGTATTTTGATCAGATTCCTTAAGTCTTTCCAGTATGATTATTATTGAATAAATTATTCTCTTTGTTCAGTTTACTTCATTCATAATCAGTTTATATATCTTTTCCCAGGTTTATTTGAAACTACTTCTTTTGTCTTTTCTTATGGCACATTAATATTCCATTATAATCAGCCATTCTCCAATTGATAAATAGCTTCTTAGTTTTCATTTCTTCTGATGGGCCCATTAGACCTTTACTTATGGAAGTCCACATGGAGGTTTTAGTGAAGACTGAGGGTGTAGAAGGTACTGATGATGATCCAAATTGGTGTACAAGGGATTATTTTCTTGAATTGACATTCAAGAAAAGACATTTAAGAAAAATGTCTTCAGAGTCTTTGAAAGGGCTTGGACTTGGAAGACTGAGTAGCAAAAACTATCTATATCTGAGATATATCAAAGTAAGCTTGAAATTTCCCAAGGAAATGGATGGCAATAGGATAAAGGTTGGTGGCTTTCAGATGTCCAGATTACTGGAGTGTCAAGCACTGATCACCATCAATCCCATTTCAGTTAAGATGCTATCAGGAACCACAACAAATAGGGATCCAAGATTGACCCACTTTGACCATCCATGCAGTCTATGCAGAAATCTATGGGAAAACAGAGGCAAGTGGTGATAGTGAACATCATGAGATATCTACTTGTTGAAGACAACATCAGAATAATGGAAGAATTGGTTGAGACAGAAATTGAATAAAAGAGCAAGTGTACTATCAAAACATGAATGGGATACGAGACGGGACTTAGAAGCAACTTATAGGATTCAACTCACTGAATCCAGGAGTGATCGAGGAATATCCCTTTATCACTGATGGGTGAACTCAGAGACCATCTCAAAGACTTTTTTACTGATAGCATCATCAGAGAGCCTTAGAGACTATTTGCATTGCAAAACTTCCAAAGTGGATCAGTACACTATGCCCTGGGTTCTGTTAGGCATCCAGTAGTTCTTAATGTTGCTTATGCAGTGACTGCTAGCAGGTTTCTATGGTGGAAGAAGACAAGAAGACCGCTTTTACCTCTCCAGTTGGATTTTTTTTCCATGTTGAACTTATTCTCTAAGGTATCTGGTGGGCATTTGCTTTTTCCCAAAGACTAATGGAGAAAGTAGCTGGAGTTATGAACTACTTAGAAGTATTGGTGTATCTTGATGATCTCATTGTTTTTGGGAAGATCCTTGAAAAATAGAATAGAATGATGAAGAATGAAGGACAAAAGTGTTGGTTTGGTTAGAGGAAACCTATCCTCATGACATGGATTCAAGACTACCCTTCACCATCCTGGTTGACCTCTACTGAACATTTGTAAGTTTATCAGTGACAATAAATGAGGCACCCAGATCTGAACAGAATTTGCCAGGCGAGATCTGATGAGGATAGAGTACAGAGAAACTATAACATCCTTAATTTTGGAAGCCATCCCCTTCTTAATTCAGCACAAAATTATCTTAGTTTTTTTTGGTTGCCATATCTCACAGCAGGCTTGCATTGAACTGGTACTAAAACATTCATCTTTTCAGAACTTTTGTCTAATCTCTCCTGTACATGTGAAATTGTTTAAAGTGCATGACTTTAATTATCCTTTTTGAATTTCACATTCTTAGACTCTGACCAAATCCTGACTCTGACACTGAATATTTAGCTATCCTTCTTAGCTTGCTGTTATTTGCAAATTTAAAGAGCATGCTCTCTATGCATTTATCCAAGCTAATGATAACAGCATTAAATAGTACAAAGCCAAGCATATATTCCTAAGGTACTATCCTATAGACTTCCTGATATGTTCATTTTGGACCATTAAGGAATACTCTTTGAGTTAAGCCATCCAACTAGTTCTGAATCTCTCCATTAACACTTTGGTTAAATCAGCATCTATCTTCTTTACATCTTGCTTTGTTGGCTAATATGAACTTTCTTTTATCAATAGAGGAAAAAGCTGTACTTGAGAATATCCCATATCCAATCATTCTGGTCACTGTTTTGCATCTAAAATTTCTCCCCTGAAGGATCTCATGCCCTCATAATTAGGTGAGGGGAGGTTACCCATAACTGGGAAACTCAGACTTAAGATCAGAAGACCTTAAGTTAATCTTGCTTTTGCCACTTAATATGTTTAAATATGGACAAATCATTTAATAATATATAATATTTCTAAGCAATTGATGGCATTATTAATGACATTAATAACAAATTTGGCACTTCTAATAATAAATGATATTTATTTATAATAATAGATGGCATTTATGTTTTAAAGTTTTCAAAACTCTTAAATATTGTTGTAGTTGAGCCTTACAACCATCCTGTAAAGGATATAATACAGATGTATACCCATTAAAAAGCAAACCCATTGAGGACAGAGTCTGTTTAGGTGTTTTTTCCCCTTATCACCATGTTATGATTTTCGGATTCTGGTTCTAGTCTGTCATTTCATTAATAAGGAAACTACTGCCAAATCATATTAGCAACTGGTTGAAATCTTCAAGAGTTTGGCCTGAGAATCATGTGAGGCTTAAAGTCACATATAAATTAATTTTCAGAGATGGGGCCAGAACCCAAGTTTTCCCATGACATCTCATTTTTTTAAACCCTTACTCTCTGTCTTAGAATCAGTACAAGTATAGGTACCAAAGCAGAAGAGTGGTAAAGGCTAGACAGTTGGGATTAAGCACTTTGCCTTGAGTTAAATAGCTAGGAAGTGTCTGAGGGCAGATTTGAACCTAGAATTTCCCATCTCCTGGTCTGGTTCTCTATCCCCTGAGCCACCTTAGTTTCCCCAAGTCTGTTTTTTAATGAATGAAATGGAGATAATAATGCCAATCCCAACTACTTTAAAGATATGACAAAGATTAAATGACATGATAGATGTGAAGGTCCTTTGGAAATTTAGAGCATGGAATAATGTTCATATCATTAGATAAGAAGGCAGACACAAGGGTAGCTCAGCAGGTAGAGAGACAGGACTGAATTTAGGAGGTACTGAGTACCAATCTGTCCTCAAATATGTTCTAACTGTGTGACCCTGGGCAAGTCACTTAACTCCTATTGTCTAGCCCTTACTTGTGTTTTGCCTTGGGACCAATACGTAGTATCAATTCTAAAACAGGAAGTAAAGGGTTAAAAAAAAAAGAAGGCAGACACAGAAATGGGATCAAGTAGAGCAATCATCATTCTCTTTGCAATCCTTCTTATTGCTATCATTTGCACCAACCACTTCCAGAGGAGTCATGAAAAGACTAAACATTGTTCCTCTGAATAGACTAGTCTCCTTGAGATGCAAGTGGAAAGATGTAGAGTCAGTAGATCCAGGATCTGCTTCTCGTTACCTGTGAGACCTGAAAGAGTCATCAGTTTCCTTACGTGTAATGGGAGGAAGTTGGATTAAAGGATCTTTAATGGTTCTTCTATCTCTAAATCTACAGTCCTAAGATATAGGAAGTTATATCAAAGTATTATGAATGTTACACTGAACACTCTTTTAAGTCAGTCACCAACTAACTCTCCTTCCTATTAGTTTTGCGTATTTTTTGTTAGTCTCTGTTGCTATGTCAAATTCACCACTTCCCCCCTCAGCACCCCGTCACCCTGCCACATACACATTTCACCTTTCTCCACCCACCTTCCATTTTCTCCCATGATGAAACTACACCACGCCGGGGAAGAGAATCTCAGCCCTCTGCACTGGCTTTGTATTTCCTAAACTCATCTTTCAGTTTCCAACTCTCACCATGACATCAAATTCACCCCAAAATTTCCATTCCGTTTCTGTTCCTCCAGTTGCTTTCTGAAGCCCATATAAAGAGAGGGTCCAAGCATGAGACAGAGACACAGACTTCTGAAGCCTCTGCTTGTGCTCTGCTCCTTCAACACCTCTTTCTTCTCAGGATCATGAAGGTCTCTGTGGCTGCCCTCTCCATCCTCGTGGTCATGGTCTTTAGTTCTCTGGCATCTTCTGCACCAAGTAAGTGAGCCTTCTCCTTCCCTCTGTGTCCGTCCCCAGGCTCTGGTCATTGGTGAGACAGAATCCTGACAGGGAGTAAGGCTAGTTAGATCATGAGGATCTGGTGAGGGTCGGGAGAGGGAGGACTGGAAGGGAAGAGCAGGTGGAAGGTAGATTGGATTTGAAAGCATGAACATGTTCTGGACAGTTTATGCTGTTTAACTTCAAAGTTCAAGATAGGAAAAGAGAGCAGAAAGGGGACTAGACTAGGTTCTAATCCAATCAGGTCCTAATTCTCTTCTACCACTAAATACCCTTGTGGAAAGTGCTTTTCTCAACAAAAGGCAGAAGTTGGATGGGCTGATCTCTGACATCCCATGCAGCTCTGATGTTTATTATTTTCTCCATGGATCCTCTATGGAATGGGAACATCTTATGCTCCTCCATACATAGTGAGAATGGCATAGAACAAACCAGGGGAAGGGAAATATGAAGGAAAACTCCACATTATGCCTAATAGGAAACATTTCCTCAGGATACAGTTAGCACCTGAGGAATATATAGTATGAACATACAACTCTAATAATGACTCTTCCCTTTTCTCTACAGTGGGCTCTGACCCTCCCACCTCCTGCTGCTTCTCCTATGTCAGCCAGCAGATCCCCAGAAGATTTGTGACAGACTATTATGAGACCAGCAGCCTGTGCTCTCAACCAGCAGTGGTGTGAGTATCTACCTAGTCACTGTTTCTAGAAAATATAGAGAGAAATGATGGAAAGAGGAAATAGAGTCATTTGGCAACTTGGACAAATGAGTAGATCAGGCACCAGACAGAGATGAAACCTGGCTACAAGGGAAGAGAAAGTCCATGGAGCCCCAGACCAAGGTTTGGTCTCCAAGGAGTAAAATGAAAATTATTCTCCCCTGAGGGTTAGTGTTAATTTGAGGGAAGAAGAGCTTGAGGCTAGGAATGAGGCTTCAGAAAGGACTTCTTATTGGAGAGATCACTAGAAAGGGGAATGATTGATTCAAAAGGTGCAAATTGTCCCTTAAGCCCTTCCAGAAATCCGCAGGAAGTTGTCAGTCAAGTGAGTGGGGGGAACATAGAGAACCATCCTTCATCTCCAGGTGTAAAATTCCTTGGCCTCATCTCTCCATCTCTCAATCTACAGGTTCCAGACCAAAAAGGGCCGACAAGTGTGTGCCAACCCCAGTGATGCCTGGGTTCAGACTTACGTGGAGGACTTGGAGCTGAACTGAGGAGCTCAGGGGCCCTGATCAATGAATCCTAAAGAAAAAGGATCCAAACCAAAAAAACTCTGCTCTTGGATGAAATCTCCCAGGACTGAAGATTTACTAATCATAATTCACATAATAATTCACTTTGCCAGTGAGATCTAATTTATTTAAGTTATTGGTGGCAGTTTTGGATATTTATTGGCACAATTTGCACTTCTAGAGGATATCTGTCCCCCATGGGGACTCCTAGTAGTAACCAAGCGTACATTCTTTTGAGTGCTAGGGCTACCTGCTGAATTTGATGAACATCTTTTGGAAAAAGACTTCAGAATAAAACATTTTAAAGCCGTATCTTTTCATCATGGTTTCTGTTTTCTCAAGGGAAAAGAGATTGGGGAGAAGGGTTCTACATTTTCATGTGAGAAGGGTGTGACCTCAGTAGACAATGTTTCTGTAAGAGCTCTGGGGGTTCAGTGGATGGTCATTTCACTTTGAGTCAGCAGGGTGATGGGGAAGCCGGAAAAAAAAATTGTGTTGAAAAGCAAGCTTCCAGGAATAGAGAGGCAATAGTGCTACTGTTGTAGGATCTGGTCAGGCAATATGCAGAATATTTTGGTCAGTTTTGGGAACTACAATTAATGAAGACCTTTGGGAAGCTGGAAAATGGGAAGAGGAGGCAACTAAAGACTTAAAATGCCTTGTCACAAGAGGATGAGTTGAAGGACCTTGAGATGTTTAATGGAGAGAAGAGAAGACTCAGGTCAGACATGATTTCTGTCTTTAAGTATCAGAAGGTCTGTCCTTTGGAAGAGGGTAGATTTGTTCTTTTGGGACCCCAAGGACAGAATCAGGAGTAATGGATGGCATTGCGAGGAGATAAATTTAGACTTGACACCAGGAAAAACTGATTATAGATCTCCAAACTGGAATGAACTGCTTCCAGCTCTGAATGATTTCTCCTTTCTTGGAGGTGTTTAAACAGAGGCTGGGTGTCACCTACAAAACATGTAATAGTGGGGATTTCTTTTAGTCAGTTTTTAACCCTTACCTTTTATTTTAGTATCAATTGTAAGATAGACGAGTGGTAAGGGCTAAGCAATCAGGGTTAAATGACTTGCCCAGGGTCACACACAGACAAAAAGTATCTGAGACTAAATTTGAATGCAGATCCTTCCAACTCCAAACCTAATGCTCTATCCATTGTGCTACCTAGCTGCTCCTTTCATTCACTTTTTGGAGTAAATGACTATGGTTCCTTTGAAAACTCAAATTCTTTGATTCTGGGATATTGTCAGAGTATGGGACACAAATAGATACTTCATATGAATTGTACCAAGAATCATTAGGGAAAATTAGGGGGGAGACAGAGAGAGAGAGACAGAGAGAGAGACAGAGACAGAGAGACAGACAGAGAGACATAGACACAGATACAGATACAGACAGAGACAGAGAAAGACAGAGAGAGACAGAGAGAGAAAGAGAACCAAGAAAATTGATTTTATTTATTTATTTTTTTAAATCCTAACCTTCCGTCTTGGAGTCAATACTGAGTATTGGTTCTAAGGCAGAAGAGTGGTAAGAGTAGGCAATGGGGGTCAAGTGACTTGTCCAGGGTCACACAGCTGGGAAGTGTCTGAGGCCAGGACTTTTTTTTTTTTTTTAACCCAGGACTTGCTGTCTCTGGGCCTGACTTTCAATCCACTGAGCTACCCAGCTGCCCCCAAAAAAGTTGATTTTAAAAAGGGGATTATTTCAAAAGGTATCACAACAAAGAAAATGTTTAATTTGGAGTCAGAGTGCCTGAGTTAAAATCCTGGCTTCTCTACCTGCAATGATTGTGGGCAAGTCATATACCTACTCTGAACCTTTAGAAAAATGTAGGGTATTTAATCATCTAAAAAATCATGCTTTTTTGATGGTGATACCTATACTAAACTGGCTAATTTGAATGTCAAACAACAAGTCTTGAATTCTTGTCCTGGCTCAGATTCTTCCTAGCTTCAAAAATAATAGTAATTAATAATTAATTTCATTGTGCCTCCATTTTTGGGAGATTCAATTATAGACTAAGAAAATCCAATTAAACCATATTGCAATTAAAGTAAATGGTCCCGTGTTGGCTGATCTCCTTCCCTCACATTTCTCCCCATTTTACTCTCTCCTCCACTGAGTTGTCAAAATGATCTTTCTAAAAAACCAGTTGGATCCTATCAGCGCCCTGTTCCATAAACTCCCTATCCCCTCCAGGATCCAATGTAAAATTCTCTTTTTGACTTTTCAAGCCCTTTACACCCTTTCACCTTCTTATATTCCCAGTTTTTGAACACTTGGCTGTTTCTACACTTTTTCCATCCAGCGCTGTTCTTCCCACAAAATAGTGGGATGATTTCTACCTCTTGGTCCTCTGCCCTGCAGCATTTTCAACTCAGAGACCCAATTTTTCCCAACTGAATCCTTTCACATCTCCGGCCCCTGCTCTTCCCCGCTGTCCCTTTGGTTCCCTCTGAGACATCAGAAGCTCTAGTTGAATGTCCTTAGACAAGTCAATTATAACTGTACTTTAGTTTTTCCCAACTCTGACATGGAGAAAGCACTTTTTAGCCTAGAAGACAGAATAGTGAGTTAATGCAAAAGCCTTGAACAAAGTCCGGTCACCTCTTTTTGTCTCAAGTTCCTAATTTGTCATCTAGGCATGACAGCATCTGCTAACCTGCCATCTCACTGGGCTGTGGTAAGGACCATGAAGTACTACTCTATGTATAATTTCCTGAAGTGCTTTCAATCTGCCTTGGCATTCCCACTTGGGCTCTGACATGCGTTAACTGTGGGTTCTTGGGCAATTCATTCAACCTTTCTATCCTGGCTGTCTCTTAAGGCCGCCTTGAGTCTTATATGAGATGATAGGGACAGACGAACATACTTCTAAAACTTTAAAGAGCTTTATTGAGGTAATGGTTCTTTATTATATTTTGTTGTTGATTTTCCTCCCCCTTAATTAGTGGTGTTTGTTGGCTCTGCTATCATTCTTCCCACACTGCCTTCTGTACCAGGTTGCTGGGGAGGGAAAATCTCAGGGAATATTTGAAAGGGGCAGAAGGGTTCTTATCTCTTGCAACAAATATATTAAAACAAAAGGGGAAACAGTTCAGCAAAATTCGCCAATACATTAATTATGTCTGACAGTTTCTACAGTGTTCCATACTTCCAAGTCCCCATCTCTGCAACTGAAGAGTGTCGGTGCATTTTCTCAGCTCTTCTATGGGGCCAAGGTTTGTTACTATCATTGGGTATATATAGTTTCTTGAGCAAGTGTAGAATTAGAGAAATGCAGGGCTGGCAGGAAACATTGAAGTTCAATCTTCCACCCAGGACAACATCCCCTCTACAACATTCACTGGAATTGAATAAGTTTTTTTTCCCCCAAAGCACAGGTTCTTTTATTTCATGAATTTACTGGAATATGTTATACATACACACTCACATACGCACACACGTATATGTTTTAATATATAGTTTACATATTAAGTCTTTCAAGTGGCTGTTTTTAGGAATAACATTTTATTAAGTGATGACTACCTGCTAAGCTCTGTGCTGACATGGGTCAGAAGGGCCCAAAGAAAAAATGAAACAATTCTTACCCTGAAAGACTTTGTAGCCCAATGGAATATAGTCCAATGGAAAGAAACAACATGGATCTAGAGAAGTAAATTTAAAAATCTATTTACAAAATCAATTCACAATAATTATAGGGGGTGAGGAGCATCAAGGTGGCTCAGTGGATTGAGAGGCAAGCTAGAGATGGGAGATACTGGCTTTAGGTCTGACCTCAGAGATACTTCCTAACTGTTGTGTGCAACCCTGGGAAAGTCATTTAACCCCGATTTCCTAGCACTTATCACTTTTCTGACTCAGAATTGATACTTAGTATTGATTCTAAAATAGAAGGTAAGGGTTAAAAAATATGGGAGTAGAGAGTAACACTAACTCTTGGGGGAATCAGGAATAATTTCTTGTAGGAGATGGTGTTTGAACAGAGCTCTGAAGGGAGTGGGAATTGAAAGAGGTGGAGGGAAAAAAAGGGATCCTTTCATAAGGGATGCCTTTTCAAAGATCCAAAATAAAAATATGGAATGGTATGAGAAACACTGGAGCTTCTTGAAGAGATGAGTGATGTGATCAGACATATGCTTGAGACATATCAATTTCACAGCTCTTTGGAGAATGGATTGGATAGAGGAGAGACTGGAGTGACAAGGGGACCACCCAGAAAGCTATCACAAGAGCTGAGGTGAGAGATGATGAAAACCTTGTCCAGGTTGATTGTCATTTAAGAGGAGAAAAGGGGACAGTGTAGGAGATGTGAAAAGAAGCAAAAAAATCCACCTCCAAACTTAGCAATTGACTGGATATAAGTGAATGAAGAGTTGAGGATGACTCTGAAGTTTCAAACTTATGAATCCAAAAGATTGATGGGATGCTTTTATTTTATTGAAAAATTTTATTTACTTAATTTAGAATATTTTTCCATGGTTGCATGATTCATGTTCTTTCCCACCTCCCTGCTGTAACCAATACACAATTCCACTGGGTTTTACATGTATCATTGATCAAGACCTATTTCCATATTATTGATATTTGCACTAGGGTGATTGCTTAGAGTCTACATCCCCAATCATATCCCTACCCACGCATGTGTTTGAGTAGTTGTTTTTCTTCTGTGTTTCTGCTCCCACAGTTCTTCCTCTGTAGTAGAATGATGGAATTCTAAAGGAAAGAGGGAATTGAAAAAGAAGATGGGTTTAAGGGGAAGAAAATGAGCTTTGCTTGGAGTATGTTGGGTTCCACTGTTAACTGGACCTCAATGTGAAGAGATTCACAAACTATCTGGTGATGTGGAAGTGGGGCTAAGGAAGGATATAAGGAAACAAGGGATTTGGGAAGGAAAGTGAAAGCATTTGAAGGGTGAGGATGTTGTTTGCTTTGTCTAGATATACCCTGGTTGCTAGTCAGATATCAGATGCAGAATTTGAACCTTAGCCTCCCTAACTCTTAAGTTTAGTGCTCTATATCCACTGCACCATACTACCTCTGTTGGAGGAAAAAAAAAGAAGTGGAGAAGATCAAGAACTCTGCAAAATCTGGCCTGACATCATGTGAGTGGGATCCTCATTTCTGACTGGAACTCAATAGAGAAAGAAGTTCTCTTTTGCTTCCTATTACTGAGGGAGAATACTAGACTCCACTTTGATTTCCTCCTCCCTCTTCCTTCTCAGGTCAAGAGAATATAATAAGACTTCCTCTCCTTGTCTTTTCTGTTCTTCTCCCAGGATTCAGACAACACCATAGTTCCTTCCAGCGGATGTCTGACTAAGATGTTTCCATGAGCTTACTGTAGCATTGAACCTTTAATTTTCTGTGCCTTTGAGGGTGTTCTCTCTGTGGATTCTGTCTATAATGATTCCCCTTAATCCCTTCTATCTCCATGCCCTGTGTGTCTTAATTAAGGCATAGAGGCATTGAATATGAGTGAAGAATAGTGACATAAGGTTCTGAGCACAGGGAAAGAGAGGAAGCCCTAGCCACAGAGAAGAGACACAATCAAGCCAACAATATTAAGACCAGGCTGCATTCTGCAAACTCAACCACTGGCTGTAAAAGAGTGATTTCTAAATCTATGCCATAGCATCTCTCAATTTCTTTTGTACAAAAACATTGCCAGGACCTTCATATATTATAATTTTTTCCTTTTTTATTATATGTTTTATTATAATAAAAATTATTTATTATTTAATTTTGTTATTAAATTAAAAATGTAAACACACATGTTTCAATATGCAAAGAACAGAAAAGAGGAGGTTATGTGAACTTGTGAATTTCTACTGAATATAGATTTTTTAAGGTATATATTATTTGTCAAAATAGTAAGTAATCCTTTGCTTGTTTGTGTTCCCTTCTGAAATTCCTTCTGCTCTTTTGTGTTCTTTTTCCCTGTCTTTTTCATTAATGCTCTTTCTTTTTCTTTTTGTAATTCCTATCACTACTCACCAATTTCTACAGGTTTTCCCAAAGAAATTGTGTACAATGAAGAAAAAATGACCCTAGCTGAAAATGTTTACCTCATTTGGTACCTGTAGTCTATCACATTTGTGCCCAAAGAGGTTAGTCTAAAGGTCTCCTGTGCTTAATCTTTCTTATGCTTATGCTCATTCTTATTCTTAGTCTTCAGGTTTCTGAGAGAATGATTTATCACTGCAGTAATCAGCATTCTCAAGTCATTCAAAATTGTTCCCATCTACAATATTTTTCTCATCGCATCAGTTTTTTTTTCTCGGTTCTATTGACTTTATTCTGGAATGGAAGCATGTCAGCATAACAGCAGGGTGTTAGGCAAACCTCAAAAAAATCCCCCACCTGGGTCAGCATTCTGTTTTGGAATTGGAAATTGGAAAGCAGTAGTCAGACAAAAATCAAGCTTAGACCAGTGTCTCACACCATATACCACGAGAAGCTCCATGTGTCATGGTAGGAGTTGGAAACTGAAAAATGAGCCCCGAAATGGAAGGCTGGTATTGAGGGCTGAGGTTTTCTTCCCTAGTACAGTTTCATTGTGGAGAAAAGAGGAGGCTGGATAGAGAGAGGAGAAATGTATGTGTAGTGACAAGGGGGAAGAGGGGAAAGTGGTGAACTTGAAATAGCATCAGAGATAGAGTAGATGAAACAAATACAAAAACAAATAGGAAAGAGTTATGCTGATTATCAATTCAGAGAAATAGTCAACATGATCCTCAAACAGCTTTGACAGGATAATTGTCTAGACTGTAGAACTGTAGATTTTGAACTAGAATGGCCCTTAGTTATTTAATCAAACACCATCATTTTACAACTAAAGAAACTGACCCAGAGAGAAGTAACTTGTCCAAGTTACACCAATAGTTGGAGGCAGATCCTGGATCTGGTCACATCTGCTGATTCCAAATTTATAGAGGAAAATTATATCTCACAAATTGCAGGGAAAACAGTGGATATAACTGTCCTAACCCTTTAAATAGTAACATTGTATTCATATATATCTCCATCTTCCCTCCATATCTTGTTTTCTCTTCTTTGACATTCATTTTCCTTCAAAAGAATGGTTGTATTTGTGATAGTTGGTCCTTAAAAATGTCCCATAATTCTAGTTGTTTCATATCTACACTCCTCCCCACAGGCTCTCATGTTGACTCCTCTCCCATGAGGGTTTGCTCCCTCCATAATTTGTAAAACTCTGCCTGAAGTCAAGACCTCAGGTTGAATCCTGAAGTCTGTGACTTGGTTATTAAAATGTAGATAAGCCACTTAATAATAATTGGTATAACTCTTCTGCCTTGGAACCAAAATATAGTATTGGTTTTTTAATTTAAAAAGTTTAATTAAAAAGTTTTAATAAAGAATAACTGGTATAATGATAATAATATGGCAACTGTATTACAAATCATCTGAATAGAATATTGACTGCAGATTCTATGAGAATTAGTAATTTTCAGATATGAGCCTTGAACCCAGATCTTTTTTACTTCAAACCTAGGGCTCTTTCCACTATACTGCAAGCCTCCATTTCATCATAAATAAACTGGAAATAACAAAACTATTTACTTCTTGAGGTTGATGCAAATATAAAATGAGAGAATATATGTCAAAATCTTTCATATCCTTAGGAAAGTTCGATGACTCAATGGAGAGAGAGCCAGGCCTGGAGATGGGGGGTCCTGGGTTCAAATCTAGCTTCAGATGTAGCTGTGTGATCCTGGGCAAATCACTTAACTCCCATTGCCTAGCCCTTACTGCTTTTCTGCCTTGGAACCAATACTTACTATTAATTCTAAGACAGAAGGCAAGTTTTGTTTTTTTTTTAAAAAACCCAAACCTTTTGTATCCTTAGAGTGTTGTACAAGTGGAAGTGGTTAGTATTATCACACAAGAAAGAAGACATAGGGCTGAACCAAGACAGGACTCCTCATTTCATGAAGCTGTATTTGCAGATGATTATGCACTCAGTGCAGCATCGGAGACTGAGATACAACAGAAGATGGACTGATTCTTTTCTGTTTGTACTCATTTTTTTGTCTGACAATCAACACCAGGAAAACAGGTTCTTATCAGCCAACATGACACCATCCATCCATGGACCATTGGTTATTGCGAATGGAGAAATTTGAATGCTATGGTTAAGTTCACTTAGCATGGCAGAATATTTTCTAGGGATGTCCACAGAGATGAAGAGGTTCATGCATGCATCGCTAGAGCTAGCTCAGTGTTTGGAGGCTCTGAAGGAAAGGGTGAGAGAGAAGACGTATTAGACTGCCTACCAAACTGAAGGGTTACAGAGCCATTTTACTATCCTCATTGTTCTATACCTGTGAAGCCTGGACGATACACCACTGCCATGCCAGGAAACTGAGTCACTTCCATTTGAATTATCTTGGGAAGATTCTGAAGACCACCTGGCAAGATAACATATGGGACACTGAGGTCCTTTCCTGAGCTAAACCATCAAGCATTCAAACCTTACTGCAGAGAGCACATCTCCAATGGGCTGGTAATTTGGAATGCCAAGCATATGTTTGCCTAAAAGACTATTTAATGAAAAAGTCACACAAGGTCAGAGAAGGAATACAGGAACACTTTCGAGGTCTCTCTTTTTAGTATTGATTGAGAGACATGAGAAACACTGGCACAGGACATCCTGCATAGCATGACGCATTACAGAAAGTACTGTGCTTTATGAGCAACACAAAAGAAACACAAAATGTGCAAATTTAGAGACATTTCCAACTTAAATGATCACACAGGCCTTTTGTGCCCAACCTGTGCTAAAGCCTTCTGAGCTCATATTAATCACATCAGCCAGTTAGACATGCTGATCATTGACTCTGACATAGTGACATCATTTTATTTCTCTGAATATAAAGGACAACAACCACCTATTCATGACCACCATTTGTACAAAAAATTGTCCATGAGAGCCCTTGAAGGATCATTGGTGGTTCTTCCATAGGTACTATTCTCCATGAGTCTAAAGATGTAGTGAAGGCATCTAGGTGGATTGAAAACCAGGTCTAGAGACTTGAATCCTGAACCAGTCACTTCTTGGTTATTAAAACTTGGATAAACTTTCATGATCCTGAAAGGAGAGAGTTGTTAGAGGAGCAGAACAGGTCCTAGGTTTAAATCTGGCCTCAAACACTTCTTAGCTGTGTGACCCTGGGCAGATCGACCCTCCATTGCCTAACCCCATACAGTATACATAATATTGATTTTAAGACAGAAGGTTAGGGTTTAAAAAAAAAAGAGAGACATAGAGTCAGCAGACCTGGGACCATATTCAGGATCAGCTTTGGACTACCTGTGTAGTTTTGGACAAGTCACTTCTCTATGGGCCACAGTTTTTTGAGCTGGAAAATGAGTTTATTGAACTTAAACTACCTTGGACCCTTCTAACTCTCAATTTACAAACCCAAGATCAGTTAAGATATATATATAAAAAAAAGCAATCTGAAGGTCAGGCTGAATATTCCTCCATGTCAATGATCAACAAAATCCTCATTTTGACTTAGTTTTGCATCTGTTTCATGTGTCTCTTCTAACTCAAGTTTACCACTTCCCCCTTAGCACCTTTGCCATTCTGCATTTCTCCTTTATCTCTCCCCGCCTTTCTCCCATGATGAAATTGCCCTGAGAAAGAGAACCTCAGCCCTTGTCAACCAGCCTTACGTTTTCTGGGTTCACTTTACAGTTTTCTACTGTCATCATGACATCAGCTCTACCCTGGAATTTCCATACCTTTAATGTTCCTTCTTTCTTTCTGGGTACTCCTAGAAACCCCTATAAAGAAAGGGTCCAGGTGTGAGACAGAGACACAGATCTGCAGGGTCTCTTAGTTTGTTCTCTGCTCCTCTGATACCTCTCTCCTCTCAGGATCATGAAGGTCTCTGTGGCTGCCCTCTCCATCCTCATGGTCATGGCCTTCAGCTCTCTGGCATCTTCTGTACCAAGTAAGTAAGCTCTCTCCTGCCCTCTGTGACTGTGCCCAGCCTTTGATCTTAGTCGGACAGAGTCCTTATAGGAGATAACCTAGTCTGATCACAGGGATCTGTTGTGATTGGGGAGGGAGAGAACTGAAAGGGATGAGCAGGAACATAAAGGTTTCTACACCTTTTGGACTTGAAAACATTACCATGTCCTTGATAGTATATGTTTGTTTTCATTTAAAATCAAAGCAGGAGATGAGAGAAGAAAGGACAGTAGCCTGAGTTCTGTGTCTGCCTAAGTTCCTATTCTGGCTCAGCTGCTAAATACCCATGAGATTTCTAGCAAGTGGCTTCTTGACAGAAAGTAGGAATTAGATGGCTAGATCTCTGACATCTCTTCTAGCTCCTATGCTTCAGGTTTCTTCCAAATATTCTCAATAGGGATGAGAACAACAAGCCTGATCCTTCTCCAGGCATACTGAGAATCCCACCTGGTACTGGAGGGAAGCAGGATAAAGGAGTCATGAGGGGTCACATCTCCAGTGTGCCTGACACAGAGCTTGTCCCTGGGATGTGCAACAGCTAAGGACTGGAGGGTAGGAACAATGACCTTCCTAATCTCATGCCTCCTCTTTCTTTACAGTGGGCTCTGACCCTCCCACCTCTTGCTGCTTCTCCTATGTCAGCCAACAGATCCACAGAAAATTTGTGACAGACTATTATGAGACCAGCAGCCTGTGTTCCCAGCCAGCTGTGGTGTGAGTATCTATCTACTGTACCCTGAATCTCTTTAGGGGATATAAGGAGAGAGGAAGAAAGAGTAAATGGGACCATTCTGCAACTTGGTCTAATAGATAAATGAGACAACTCAGGTGAGACCCTGATAATAAGGGAAAGAAATCACACAGGGGGCCCCTGGCCAAGGTTTAGTTCTCCGTGGAGCAAGGTGAAAACTACTCATGCAAGGGGAAGAGGAAAACTGAAGCTACAGGAATTTAAAACCAAGTCAAGTTTTCTTGACAAACTTCCTACCAGATAGGTCTTTAGAGAAAACCTAATTGAGTTATAAGACTTGAGAGATGTTGTTAGAGATGAGGATTGTCCATTAAGGTCCTCCAGAGGTATGCAAGAAGTTTTCAGTGCTAGACATGGGGTATAAAGGGACATAAAGAAACATCTCTACCTACAGCTGAAAAGATCCTTGGCCTCTTATCTTCTCCCTTCATCCTTCACAGGTTCCAGACCAAGAGAGGCCGTCAGTTGTGTGCCAACCCCAGTGATGCCTGGGTTCAGACCTATATGGAGGAACTGGAGCTGAACTGAGAGGCTCAGGACCTTGCCAATTAATCCTCATGGAACACAGACCAAGCTAAGAAATTCTGCAGTCAGATTTAATCTCTGTGACTCCAGCTTTCCTGAGATCTTCTCCCCATTATAATTCCTTTTTATCTGTGATATTTAGTTCATTTAAATTATTTTGTAGCAGCTTTGGGTATTTGATTGCACTATTTGCACTTCTGGAAGACATTTGTCCCTAGTGGGGACCCTCATTACCAGCCTATTCTCTTTTCCTTAGAATCCTTTGGGTTGCCTACTGGATTCTATGAATGTCTAATGGACAAAGATTCCAAAATAAAAAAAAGTTTTAAAATCATATATTTTTACTCTGTTTTCCATGTTCTTTGGAGATGAGGTGTTGGGGGAGTTGGAGTTCTATTTTTAAATCAGATGGGTGTGGCAGTATTAGACAACCAAGTTTCTATAATAGCTCTGTGGGTTAGCTGGACTGCCATCTCACTTTGAATCAGCAGGGCAATGGGTAAGCCAAAAATGAAATGTTTTCCTGTGTTGAGAAGCAAGCTTCTAGTAAAAGAGAGGCAACAGTCCTATTCTTCAGGTCTAAAAAGACCAAATGGTAGTATGGTAGTCATTTTGTTATCCACAGTTTAAGAAGACTATTGGGAAGCTGGAAGAGGAAAGCATCCAAGAACATTAGGTATCTAGAGTCACTAGAAGATGAGGTGAAGGAACTAAGGGTGGCTAGTGGGGAGAAAAGAAGACCTAGGTCAAGTATGATTCTTTTCTCCAAGTACTGGAAGATTTGTCCTATGAAATAGTGTCGATTTGTGCTCTCTGGGGTCCAAGGATAGATCCAAGAGGTGAAATTTGTGAAGATCTAAATTTAGACTCAACATTAGGAAAACATTCTTAACAATTATGCCTGCCCAAACTGGAATGGGTTGTCTCAAGTTGTAGTTAGTTCCCTTTCCCTTGGAGGTCTTTAAACAAAGGATGTGATAATGGGGAATTTTTTTCAGTTACCTTTAGGTATAAATGACTATATTGTTGCTATTGAGTCATTTCAGTCATATCCAACTCTTCAAGATCCCATTTGGAGATTTCTTGGCATAGATACTGGCGTGGTTTGCATTTTCTTTCCAACTCATTTGGCAAATGAGGAAACTGTGGTAAACAGGATAAAGTGACTTGCCTGGCTAGTAAGTGTTTGAGGACAGATTTGAAGTCAGGTAGATGAGTCTTCTGGACTCCAGGCCCAGCACTTTATCCACTCTGCTACTTATCTGCTCCAAGAGTAAAATATTCTTTGATTCTGTAATATTGTCAGCCTATAGGCTAAAAATAGCTATTTCATAGCAGTTATAAGGTAATATTAGAGAAGATGGAAGAAGGGTGGGAAGAAGAGTGTAGGAGGGAGAGACACAGAGACAGAAGAGACAGAGAGTCAGAGAGACAGACAGAGAGAAAGAGACAGAGAGTCAGAGAGACAGAGAGAGAGAAGAAAGTTGTAATCAGAATAGGAATAATTTCAAAGGAAGCTAGATGGCTCAGTGGATTGAGAGCCAGGACTAGAGATGAGAGGTCCTGGGTTCAAATCTGGTATCAGATACTTCCTAACTTTGTGATCCCGGGCAAGTCATGTAACCCACATTGCTTAGCCTTTACCACTCTTCTACCTTGGAACTAATATATAATCTTGATTTTAAGATGGAAGATAATGTTTTAAAAAGAAAATTAACTTAAAAAAGGTTTGGCAGGAAAGAAAATGCTCAATTTTACATCAGTGGCCAAGTTCAAATCCTGACATTACTGGTATAACCATGAGCAAGTCACTTACTCAAAATATCTAGATGGATTCAGTATATTTAACCAGAATAGTAAAATCATGTTTTTCAGTGAAGGAGAAACCTATAGTAAACTGACCGATACAGACTTCAAGTGGCAAGATTCAAATTCTTGTCCTAATTCAGACACTTTCTAGTTTTAGAATTTTACAAAATTGTTAACTCATTTGTTTTCATTGTTTCTATCTTTGTAAAGTTAAGTTGCAGAGTAAGAAGATTCATCTTCATCCTTTATCACTTAACATAATGATGTCCTCTTAGCTGATCTCCTTTCCTCACATTCTCCCCTTTCCACTCCATCCTTCAGTCAGCTGTCAACATGACCTTCCTGATGCTCCTACTCAGTAAATTCCAGTGGCTCCCTATTACCTCTAGGATAAAATATAAAATCCTCTTTTTGAAACCCTGTCTCCTTCCTACCTTCCCAGTTTTCTAACACTTTGCTGCCTCCACGCATTCTATCATCCAGAGACACTGGCCTCTTTGCTGTTCCTCCCACAAGATGCAGAGGTCACTTCCACCTGTTGGTCTTCTGCTCTACATTCTCAACTGGGATACCCAACTTGCCTCAGTTGACTCCCTTCACGTCCCTCTGCCTCCTATTCCCCACTGTCCCTTTAGTTCCCTCTGAGCTGTCTGAAGCTCTGGCTGAATGGCCTTGGACTAATCATGAATAGCTATACTTTAGTTTTTCCCAACTCTAATGTGGTGATAGCACTTTCTGCCCCAGAAGACAGGAAACCTAGGAGGAAAGCTTTGGTCAAAGCCCCGTCATTTCTTTGTGATTCAAGTTCCTCATTTGTCCTATGGGTATGACATTACCTGCTGTTATACCACCTCTCAGGATTGTGGTGAGGACCCTGAACTACTGTATGTGTAAATTCCTGAACTAATCCAGTCTTCCTTGGCACTTCCATTTAGACTCTGCCATGCATGTGTGATCTTGGGCAATTCATTCAACCTTTCTAGGCTTACATGAGATACCAGGGCAAAAGAATATGTTTTTAAACTGTCAAGGGCTTTAGTGAGGCAATGACTGCTGATTAATAGTTAATATGTGTCCTTTTTTATTAGTGGGTAGTGGTCCTGGCTAGTATTATCATTTTCCCTGTACTGCCTGCTGCCAAGGGTTGTTGGGGAGATAAAATCCCAAGGGACATTTGAAAGACTTTGTGAGGAAACTTAGTCACCTTAGTGGACTTGATGTCCTCTAAGGTTCCTTCTAGCTCCAAATTCTTGATCCTGTGGTCCGGAAATCCTGTTCCTAAAATGTTTTTGAAGGGTTTTACAAGTCTTCAAAGCACTTTTCTCTCAACTACCTATGTGAAGCAGGGAGAGGGAGTATTATTATCCCCATTTGATGGATAAGGAAACAGACTCTGAGAGATCAGTTATGGCCATACAGTTAGGAAGTGTCCAAGGTATGATTCAAAAACTAGTCCATGATTTCCATACTACCATGCTGTCTGCTTTACCAGACTGGAAAGGTACGACAGTGAATGAGGGTGAATGCTTTCATATCCCTAAGAGTTGAGAGGCTCTCAAAATGGCCCCAGACATACAAAGAGAAGTCCAGAACATGTATGTGCCTGCACTTTTCTCAATCTCCCTTTGCAGTTTAATTCTATTGTTGTTGAAGGATAGTTCATTCCCTTCGTTTCTGAATGGCTCTTGTCTTTATCCCTTGGAACTAAGATTTTTAAATGAAAAATGAATTTTAAATGAAAAAGTTCAGTAAAACTCGGAGAATTTAAGGGATTACGGAAGGAAATTAACAGTGCTTAAAGGATAAGAATGAGTGAATGACCTCCTCAGGAACACTGTTTGTTGTTAAGTCTCAAAGGCAGAATTTAAATCTCAGCCTCCTTGATTATAAGTTCACTACAACACACTATCTCTGCTAGAAGGGAAAAGGGCAGGAAATTCATAGGATCTGAGCAGAATTGCCATGGACATTTATGATTGAAACTTAAGGGAGCCCTTTTCTTTTCCGGCTCGTGGGGATTCATTTGCTCTCATTGGAGGGTCTTAATTTTGGGAGCAATTTCAGCGGCCTCTTGACTGGCACAGAGCCGTTGTCATGCCACAGAACAAATATATAGAATTACACCGAAAGCAGAATGGCTACCACTTGGATTACCATGAGAAAAAGAGAAAGAAAGGAAGCCATGAAGCTCACAAATGTCAAAGAAAGCAACGAAAATGATAAGTCTAAAGGCCAAACTTTCCCCAAACAATGTCATGCTGAGAAGATGCAAATGAAAAAAAAGCATCAAGATGCATGAAAAGAGAAATACCAAGCGAAAAAACGATGAAAAACTCCCCAAGGAGCAGTGCCTGCATATCTTCTGGACAGAGATGGACAGTTCTGAGCCAAAGTCCTTTCCAACATGACTAAATAAAAATGAAAAGAGAAAGCTGGTAAATGGGAAGTGCCTTTGCCAAAGGTTCATGCCCAGGGAGAAGCAGAAGTGTTAAAGGTTATTTGTACAGGAAGGAGGAAGAAGAAGACTTGGAAGAGAATGGCTACTAAAGTCTGCTTTGTTGGGGATGGTTTTCCTTGAAAACCATCAAAATATGAAAGATTTATTAGACCAATGAGTTTGTGCTTTAATAAGGCTCATGTAACTCACCCTGAACTTAAAGCCACTTTTTGTCTACCCATACATGATGTGAAGAAGAATCCCTTGTCCCCACTATATACAACTTTGGGTTTCATTACCAAAGGTACTGCCATTGAGGTGAAAATGAGTGAGCTGGGCCTTGTGATACAAGGAGGCAAAGTCATCAGGGAAAAATATGCACAGGTTACCAATGATCCAGAAAATGATGGATGCATAAATGCTCTCTTGCTTGTTTGAGTGACTGATTGAATGGATTTCTACATTTTTGCTAATTATTAAAGATTCTACAACATATCAAGAAAATCGCAATAGGTCTATTACTATGGTGAACCACCACAGAGCATAACATTTATAAATGAGGTCTACTGTTTTTTAAGTAAATTCTATTTATTATATTGCACATTGGCTATTAAAAAGACCCAGTTCTACACATTGGATTTTTTGATTGGGGGTTAATTTGAAGTTTAAATACTTTTATTGATAATTGGGCCCAATTTCTAGAGAAAAGAAAGATGAGACTCTTTTATATTTTTATATGACTTTTTTTCATTTTGGAATGGTAAAAAAAAAGCTTGTAAAACTGACTACTGCTGAATACAGTGAAATCCTCTCAGAAGTAGCATGTTATTTGTCTTCATTTTGTCAGTGTTTTTCTGACCTCTTAAAGACTCCAGTGAAAAAAAGACAGTCTTAAGGCCAGTCCAAATGAACGGATAATTAGGGAGAATAAAAGGTTAGTTAAAATTAAATTCATACTTTTTTTTGTTCCTTATATCAAGTCTGACTTAAAAGATAATTGAAAGGATGAAAATCAAAAGTGACCAATTAGCTTTTTTTCTTTTTTCTCTTTTTTCCTGGTTTGCAGACCATGTCATGAGGTATAAGCTAAGGATGTTAAGAAAGTTAAGATGTATAGATTCATCCCTGCTACAAAGAAGAAGCCTCATGGGACAAAAGACAATGCACCTACTCCTAATTCTTTTCATTTTATGAATTCATTGCTCTGTCAGGGTAACCCGGAGGCCAGAACACTCAGAAACAACTAGAGCAGTGAAGATTTAGTATCTTATCAATAATTAAATGCTTTACAAAAGCTTACATTTATAATACATTAATTCATGAGCTGTCCACAAGTTCAGTGGTGTGGAAGTGACCCTAAGTTTTTGAAAGCCGCTCCTGCAGAACAAGCTGTGGCAGGTTCTTTGGTACAGCCCTAGAGAGAAGCTTTCTTTGGAAGACCAACTGAAGTGAGTGCATGGAGGCTCATCCCTAGGAGGAGGCTATTATATTATTTACCTATGACAACCCATTAAAATCCCTCAGTTTGGAAGGGGGAAGAAGAGGCAAAGAAACACCATCTACAAACAACTGTTGGTACTTTAAACATGAGATTATCATCCATTGAACACTTTGACATGCTAAATGGATGACCCAAGTCATGTTCTTCTTCATATTGTTGCTCTGAATGAAACTAGTGAACGATAGGAAGCCACAGCTAAGGCTTATAAGCAAATGAATTGGATTCATTGTCCAATGGCAACAAGAAAAATTTTATGGGATGCTTGCTTGGCCAATCTTTATGGCAGAGCTTATAATGAATACTTGCAAAAGACTTAACTAAATGCGGCTTTTATATCATTTGTGGCAAATGAAGAGGTAGAGAAATGGATTCTATAATTTGTTGATTTCCTCCAAATTAATTAATTCAATATATACTTTAAGCATAGCAGGATTCTCTGAACCTTTTAGCCAGCTGCATGAGAGTAAAAATATGGCCTGTTGTAAGATTAAAAAAAAAAAGAAACTTAAGGGAGAAGCAAGTCCTTTGCTTCCTACTGCAAAGGGAGAATCCTAGATCCCAATCTGTTCTCCTCTTTCCTCTTCCTTCTTGACTCAGGAGAATGTAGTGAGACCTCCTTTCTGTCTCCTTTCCCTTCCTTTCCCAGTGTCCCACAGTTCCAATGAAGGTCTGATTAAGAGGTTTCTGTGGTTTTCCTATAGCATTGCACTATTAATTCTCTGACTTTTGGGGGACATAGTCTGTGTGGTTTCTGTCTACATTGGTTCCCCATATTCCCTTGGATCTCTCTATATTCCATGTGTATTAGTTTAAATATCAGGACACTGAGGATGAAAGAAGGAGAAAGACCCTATGACTCAACACAGGAAGGAAGAGGAAGCCCTGGCCACAGAGAAGAACCACAGTCTAAACCTATATTAAGACAAGTTTGGGTTCTACAAAGGAAGCCATTGACCATAAGAGAGTCATATCCAAATTTTTGTCATAGTATCTCCAAAATTGCTATCTCACACATTATACGTTTTTTCTTTTTATTATGAACATCAAAATATCAACAAATATAAACATTTTGATAGACAAAGAGGGTGGCTAGATGGTATAGTAGATAGAGCACCATATCTGAAGTCAGAAAGACTTGAGTTCAAATCTGATCTCAGATACTTACTAGCTATGTGACCCTAGGCAAATTATTTAACCCTGTTTACCTGAATTTTCTAGTCTGTAAAATGAGCTGGAGAAGAAAATGGCAATACTCTAGTATCTCTGCCAAGAAAACACCAAATAGGGCCATGCATGCCTGACATTGGCATGGGCCTCTGGGTTTCTCTTTGTCCTCCCCAAATTATAAAAGTGCTTCAGGTCAGACTGGAAGCAGGAAAATTCCTTTCCTTCCTTGTGTTCTTGTTACTGTTGAGGAAAGGGTTTACCTGGACATCAAAGACTTATGATAAGGAAAGACCCCTGAGAGAAAGATTCTCCTTGAATTCTCCCCTAGATTCCAAGATGGATACAGAGATATACCTCCAGATTATGCTTTGATTCCATCTGGTTGTATCTAAGACATCTACTTACCCCCTAGACTATGAGGCTCACCCCCTGTCAGATAACAAAAATCCCCCCACTCCTGCCCTACCTCATTCCATTTTCAGTCACATTATTATCCCTGTTTTTGTAAGAGTATAAAAGACCCAGAACATATCCCCTCTAGGAGGTAGCATCCCATCTATGCTATCCTCCCAGTCAAATTCAACATGACCTTTCAATGAATAAATTTCTCTTTTTATTTCTAAGCTAAGTTATGGAGTCTTGCATTCTTGCAAAGGGTACCCATCTCAAACCCCAATGGTTCACCTCAATCCCTGCCCCACAACAACATGAATGAACAACAGAGAATACATAAAGAACAGAAAAAAGGTGTATGAATTTGTAAACATTTACTGAATATAGTTTGGTATTTTTAGTTATACATTAAGTTTTTGATAATGGTAAATAAAGTTCCTAGCTTGTTTGGGTCCCTTTCTAGAATTTTTTTTTGCTCTTTTGTATTCTTTTCCCCCCTCAATTTTTCATTGATGTATTTTTCTTTATCCCTCCTTTTTTTCTACATTGCTATCAGTTGCCCCAAAGAAATTCTCCTATATAACAAATTGTGTATAACCAAGCAAAACAAAGCAAAATATTGCCTCATTTGTCAACTGTAGTCTATCACCTGCCCTTGAAAAGGTGAGAAGCATGCTTTCACATCAGTTTTTGGATAGAATGATTACTTATTGTAGTGATCAGCATTCTAGCCTGGTTTGAATTTTTTTTTCATTGACAATACTTTTAGCCACTTACTGGTTCTTCTCCAGGTTTTGTTCATTTCTTTCAGAAATAGAAGCATGTGAACATAGCAGTGCAGTGTTTAGTAAACCCAAAGGCATCACCCACTTGGGTCAGCATTCTGTATATGACCAAAACTATTAGAAACATTGAAAATGTCAGACAGAAATCAAGCATAGACCAAAATCTCACACCATGTACCACAGGGTGTTCCATGGGTCAGGGTGGGAGTTGGAAACTGAAAATGAACCCAGGAAATGTAAGGCTGGTGTCTAGGGCTGAGGTTCTCTTCTTCAGGCAGGTTCATCATGGAGAAAAGAAGAGGGTGGCTGGAGAGAGGAGAAATGTGTGCGTAGTTGGGTGACAAAGGGACTGAGGGGGAAGTGGTAAACTTGAGATGGTAGCAGAGACCGAAAAACCAAGTAGAAAACTAATAGGAAGGAGAGTTTGTTCACCATTGATCTGAAGTATTCAGTATGACCTTACTGCGATTTTGATATCATAACCGCTTAGATGTTAGGACTATACTTTTAGAACCACAAAGGTCCTAACTTATATAGATCCACACCCTCATTTTATATCTAAAAAACTATGCTCTAAGAGCAGCTAGGTGCTCTGGTGGATAGAGAGCCAGACTTAGAGAGGGGAGGTCCTGGATTCAAATTAGGCTTCATCCACTTCCTAGCTCTGTGACTCTAGGCAAGTCACTTACCCCCAATTGCATAGCCTTTACTATTCTTTTGGCATGTAACCAGTACTTAATATTGATTATTATTATTATTATTGATATTGATTCTAAGACAGAAGACAAGAGTTTAAAGAAACACTATGATCCAGAGAGAAGTAACTTATCTAAGGTCATACCAGTAATCAGAGGCAGATCTATCTGGTCCCACATCTGCTGACTCCAAATCTGGATAGAAAAATTGTATTTCATAAATTCCAGAAAAATTGAAGGAGATTCCTGTTCTACCTCACCACTTCTGAACCCATTAAATAGTAACATTGTATTCAAATACATCTCTATCTCCCCCCCCAATAATTTTTTTCTCTTCTTTCACATAAATTTAATTTTTCTTGGATAAAAAAGGATGCATATGTAATGGTTGTGAACTAAAAAAATATTCCATAATTCTAGTCATTGTTTTATATGCACGTCCCCCTGAGAGGCTCTCATGTTTTCTCCTCTCCCATAGTGTGTGCCTCATAGTTTGTAAAACTGTCGGAAGTCAAATGGTCTAAGGTCAAATCTTGAATCTGCCACTTCCTGGTTATTAAAGGTTAAATAAGCAATTTAATAATAACTGGTAATTATATAGCAACTGTTCTATAAATCATCTAATTAGAGTGTTGACTGGTGGTACTGTGAGATAGAAGATCTCATAGCTAGTAAGTTTCAGAGATGGGACTTGAACCCAGTTCTTCCTAGTTTCAAGCTTAGGGTTCTATTCACTATATGTCAAGTCTCCATTTTGTCATAAATAAACTAGAGAGGAGAAGACCAAAGTTGCCTTCTTTATAAGATTGATGTGAAGATGAAATGAGATTATCAACATCAAAATCTTTATCCTTAAAATGTTATATAAATGGAAGTTGTTAATATCATCACAGCAGACATAAGGTTGGGCCATATCTAGGAGTCCTCATCTCATGGACCTTCCCATGGCCACCATTTGCACATTGCCCATGAGTGCCCCTTAATGGACCTTAGGTGGTTCCTCATATGTTCTATTCTCAGCAAATATAAATATATGGAGTCAGCAGACCTGGGACCATATCTAAGATCTGCTTCTGACTACTACACGATCTTGGGCAAGTCAGTTCTCTTTGGGCCACAGTTTCTTTAGCTAGAAAATTAAAGTGTTGGGCGAGAACACTAAGGGTCTTTCTAGCTCTCAATCTGTAATTCTAAGATCTAGGCAGTTACGATATTGTTGAAGACACCTCCATATCAATGGTGAACAAAACACTCCTTCTGATTTAGTTTTGGATGTGTTTCATCTGTCTCTGCTTCTAGCTCAAATTTACCACTTCCCCTTTAGCACCCTTACCACCCCACATTTCTCTCTCTTTCCCCTCCATTTCCCCCCATGATGAAATTATGCTGAGGAAGAGAACTTTACTCCCTACTAACAGCTTTACATTTCCTGGGTTTGCTTTTCAGTTTCCTACTCCTACCATGATGTCAGTTTTACCCAGGAATTTCCACCTCTTTCATGTTCCTTCTTTCTCGCTGGATATTCCTACAAACTCCTATAAAAACAGAATCCAAGCATGAGGCACAGTCACAGATATCCAGAGTCTCTTACATTGTGCTCTGCTCCTGCAACATCTCTCTTCTTTCAGAATCATGAAGGTTTCTGTGGCTACTCTCTCCATCCTCATGGTCATGGCCTTCAGCAGTCTGGCATCTTCTGCACCACGTAAGTGAGCTTTTTCTGATTTTCTGTGATTGTGCCCAGGCTCTGGTCATAAACTGTATGGAACCCTGATAGGAGATAAGCTTAGTCTGATCCTAGAGATCTTCTGGGGAGGGAGGAACACTGAAAAGGAGGAGTAGGAACAAGAAGAATTTCTATGCCTTTTGGACTTGAAAACATTACCATGCAAGATGGAAAGAAGATTGGGTGCCATACCAAACAAAAATGAGTTGAAAGAAGTCGGGATGTTTAATGTGAAAAAGAGAAGATTTGGGTCTGTGTGTGACTAACATGAAGAGTTGCCATATAGTATATGGATTAGATATAATATGTTGGCAGCAGAAGGCAAAGCTAGGAGCAATTGGTAGGACTTAGAGAACTTTGGTTCAGAGTAAGGACAAGAACAAATAATTATAGAAGTCTTAAAATAAAATCAACAAATAGTAAAAAAAAAAAAACAAGAAGAGAAAGAAAAAAAAGAAAACATTACAATGTCCTTGACAGTATATTCTGGTTAAGGTGTAAGCTAAAGGCAGAAGAGAGCAGAAAGGGCATTAGACTGTGTTCAGTGTCTGATTTAATCCTTATCCAGGCTTTCTCGCAACATATCCATGTAATTTCTAGCAAGTGGCTTCTTGACAAAAAGTAGGAATTAGATGGCTAGATCTCTGACATCTTTTCTAGCTCCCATGCTTCAGGTTTCTTCCAAATATTCTCAATAGGGATGAGAACAACAAGCCTGATCCTTCTCCAGGCACACTGAGAATCCCACCTGGTACTGGAGGGAAGCAGGATAAGGGAGCCATGAGGGGTCACATCTCCAGTGTGCCTGACACAGAGCTTGTTCCTGGGATATGCAACAGCTAAGGACTGGAGGGTAGGAACAATGACCTTCCTAATCTCATGCCTCCTCTTTCTTTACAGTGGGCTCTGACCCTCCCACCTCTTGCTGCTTCTCCTATGTCAGCCAACAGATCCACAGAAAATTTGTGATAGACTATTATGAGACCAGCAGCCTGTGTTCCCAGCCAGCTGTGGTGTGAGTATTTATCTACTCCCTGAATCTCTTTAGGGGATATAAGGAGAGAGGAAGAAAGAGTAAATGGGGCCATTCTGCAACTTGGTCTAATAGATAAATGAGACAACTCAGGTGTAACTCTGGTTATAAGGGAAAGAAGTCACACAGGGGGCTCCTGGCTAAGGTTTAGTTCTCCATAGAGCAAGATGAGAGCTACTCATGCAAGGGGGAGAGAAAAACTGAAGCCACAGGAATTTTATACCAAGTCAAGTTTTCTTGACAAACTTCCTACTGGATAGGTCACCAGAGAAAATAATTGATTTATAAGACTTGAGAGATGTTAAGAGATGAGGATTGTCCTTTAAGATTCTCCAGAGGTATGCAGGAAGTTGTCAGAACTAGACTTGGGTTGGGGTGGGGGGAACCACAGAGAAACATTTCTACCTCAAGCTGAAAAGCTCCTTGACCTCTCATCTCCCCTCTTCTCTTTATAGGTTCCAGACCAAAAGAGGCCGTCAAGTATGTGCCAACCCCAGTGATGACTGGGTTCAGACCTACATGGAGGAACTGGAGCTGAACTGAGGGGCTCAGGACCTTAGCCAATGAACTTTAAAAAGACAGGGACCAAACTAATCCCACAGTCATAAGACTTCTCCCCCATTATAACTCCTTTTTATCTATAAGATTCATGTAAATTTATGTAAATAATGTAAATTATTTGGTGGCAGCTCTGGGTATTGTTTCATACTATTTGCACTTCTGGAAGACATCTGTCCCCTATGGGGACCTCCATTACCAGCCTAGTCTCTCTTTCTTAAAGTTCTTTGAGTAACCTGATGTATTCAATGAATGTCTAATGAACAAAAATTTCAGAATAAAATTTAAAAACCATATCTATTTGTTGTGGTTTCAATGTTCTTGAGCATGAGGGTTGGGAAGTGGGAGTTGTGCTGTTATCATACCAGATGGGTGTGACAACATTAGACAACAAAGTTTCTGTAATAGCTCTGTGGGTTAGGTGGGCTTCCATCTCACTTTGAGTCAGTAGGTTGATGGGTAAGCCAAAAATGACATCTTCTCTGTGGAGAAGCAAGGTTCCTGGAATCAAGGGGCAATAGTCCTACTGTTCTTATCTGAGGAAACCAAACTGATAAGTATTGTGGTCATTTCTGGTACCCACAGTTTAAGAAGAATATAGGGAAACTGGAGAATGTTCAGAGGAAGGCAGCCAAGAACATGAGGTGTCTAGAACCCCAAGAGGATGAAGCGAAGGGACTAGAGGGATTGATTAGTGGGGAGAAGAGAAGACTCAGGTCAGGCATGATTCAAATCCTCAAGTTCTAAATGGTATGTCCTGTGAAATAGTATAGATTTGGGCTCTTTGGAACTCAAGGATAGCACCAAGGGTAGAGGTGGAATTTGTGAGCATATAAATTTAGATTTGACAATAGGAAAAAATTCTTAATAATTATACCTGTCCAAACTGGAATATGATTGCCTCTCCCTTGGAGGTCTTTAAACTGAGACTTGGTGACCATTTATAAAGGTTGTGATAGGGGGGATTTTTTTTTTCAGTTACCTTTTTGGAATAGATGACTATGTTGTTTTTGTTGTTGTTGAGTCATTTCAATAATATCTAACTCTTCATCAACTTTTTTAAGGTTTTCTTGCATAGATACTGGAGTGGTTTGCCATTTCCTTTTCTAGGTCAGCTTAGACAAGAAACCGAGACAAACAGGGTTATGTGACTTGTCCAGGGTCGCACAGTTAGTAAATGTTTGAAGCTAGATTTGAAATCAGGAAGATAATTCTTCCTGAATCCAAGTCCAGTGCTTTACATAAAAAAGTTCTTTGATTCTGTTATATTGTTAAAGTATAGGCTTAAGAATAGTTATCTGATGGCAATTGTAAGGAAATGCTAGAGACAATGGAGGGGTGGGGGAGAGAGGAGAGAGAGAGAGAAAGAGACAGAGAGAGACAGAGAGACAGAGACAGAGAGACAGACAGAGAGAGACAGAGACAGAGAGACAGACAGGAAGAGAGAGACAGAGACAGAGAGACAGAGACAGAGAGACAGAGAGACAGACAGACAGACAGACAGAGAGAGATACAGAGAGACAGACAGAGAGAGATACAGAGAGACAGACAGAGAGAGATACAGAGAGACAGACAGAGAGAGAGAGAGAGAGAGAGAGAGAGAGAGAGAGAGAGAGAGAGACAGACAGACAGACAGAGAGAGAGACAGACAGACAGAGAGAATGAACCAAGAGTGCAGGAAAATAATGAGAATGAGTTATTTTAAGTTGTGGCAGAAGAGAAGAAGCTTGATTTAGGATCAGAGTGTCTAGAAATCCTGGCACTACTGGTATGATCACGGGCAAGTCACTTAACCTATTCCAAACATCTAGATGGATTCAGTGTATATAACAAGAATAGTAATATATTTTTAAATGAAAGAGAAACTTAGAGTAAACTGACCAATAAGAAAATTTCAAGTCACAAAATTCAAATTCTTGTCTTAGTTCAGACACTTTCTAGCTTGAGAATGAAACAAAATTAAGTGCCTGCATTTTAGTAAGGTTAAACTGCAGAACAAGAAAATTCATCCTCAGACTTTATCAATTAAAGTAATGATATCCTATTGATTGATCTCCTTTTCCCACATTCCCCCATTCTACTCCATCCTTCCCTCAGCTGGCAATGTGATCTTCCCAAAGAATTGGTCTGACCATGTCACCTCACTACTTAATAAACTACAGTGGCTCCCTATCACTTCCAGGATAGAACATAAAATTCTCTGACTTTTTAAGCCTTTAACACTCTGACTCCTTCTTTCCTACTGTTTTAATATTTTACTATCCTCCATATATTTTTCTTCCACTGACACTGGCCTCCTTGCTGAGAGGTAAAACACTAAGGTCATTTCCACCTCTTGGTCCTCTACCCTACAATCTCCACTGATAGACCCAACTCATCCCAATAGACTCCCTTCATCTCTTTCTGTCCCCTCCTCTTCCCCATTGTCCCTTTGGTTCTCTTTGAGATGTCAGAAGCTCTGGCTGAATGTCCTTGCTCAAATCACTAATAAATGTACTTTATTTAGTTTCTCCCAACTCTAACATGGAAATGACACTTTCTACCATAGAAGACAGGAAATCTAGGGGGATGGTGAATTAATACAAAGCCTCGGACAAATCCCTGTCACCTGTTTGTCTCATTTGTACTTTGTCATATAGGAAGGATACTACCTGCTGCCATGTCACCTCACAGGATTATGGTGAGGACCATGAACTATTGTATGTATAAATTCCTGAAATAATCCAGTCTTCCTTGGTATTCCCACTAGGACCCTGCCATGCATTAACTGTGTGATCTTGGGCAATTCATTCAATCTTTCTAGGCTTACGTGAGATACCAGGGCAAAAGAATATGTTTTTTAAATTGTCAAGGGCTTTAGTGAGGCAATGACTGTTGATTAATAGTTAATATATGTCATTTTTTATTAGTGGGTAGTAGTCCTGGGTAGTATTATAATTTTCCCTGTACTGCCTGCTGCCAAGGGTTGTTGGGGAGATAAAATCCCAAGGGAGATTTGAAAGACTTTGTGAGGACTTGATGCCTTCTAAGGATCCTTCTAACTCCAAATTCTTGATCCTGTGGTCCAGAAATCTTGTTCCTAAAATGTTTTTGAAGGGTTTTGCAAGTCTTCAAAGCACTTTTCTCTCAACTACCTATGTGAAGTGGGAAGAGGGAATATTATTGTCCCCATTTGATGGATGAGGAAATGGACTCTGAGAGATTAATTAATTTTCCTATGAGCATGAGTGTCCAAGGTATGATTCAAAAGCTGTTCCATGATTTCCATGCCACCATGCTGTCTGCTTTACCAGGCTTGACTGAGAAGGTCACTACAGTGAATAGAGAGTGAATGCTTTTATATCCCTAAGAGTTGAGAGGCTCTCAAAATGGCCCCAGAAATAAAAAAGACAAGTCCAGAACATGTGCCTGCACTTTTCTCAGTCTCCTTTTGCAATTTAATTCTATTGTTGTTGAAGGATAATTTGCTCCCTTTGTTTCTGAATGTCTCTTATCCTTATCCCTTGGAACTAAGATTTTTAAATGAAAAATGAATTTTAAATGATTAAATTCAGTGAAACTCAGAGAATTTAAGAGATTACAGAAGGAAATTAATAGTATTTAAAGGATGAGAATGAGTAAGTGACCTCCCCAGGAACACTGTTGGTAAGTATCAAAGGCAGGATTAAGCTTTCCTGACTTCTAAGTTCATTCCCTTTTCTACTACAAAATACTACCTCTGCTGGAGGGGAAAAGAGTAGGAAATCCACCAGATCTGAGCTGACTTGTCATGGGAGTGGGATACCCATTTTTGATCAAAACTTAAGGGATAAAGAGGAAGTCCTCTTTTGCTCCCTACTGCTAAGGGAAAATCCTAGACCTCGGTGTGGTTTCCTCTTCCTCTTCCTTCTTGAGCCAAGAGAATGTAGTGAGACCTCTTTTCCTCTCCTTTCCCAGGGCACCACCCTTCCAGCAGAGGTGTGTCTGAGATGTTTCTGTTCATTGCACCTTTCATTCTTGTTCATTTTGAGGGCATATTCTCTGTGGCTTCCGTCTGTATTGGTTCCCCATATTCCCTTGGATCTCTCTATATCTCATGGACCTCACTTTAGGTATCAGTAAGAATGAGAGAGGGAGAACAGGGAAGAAAAGAAAGCTTTGGCCACTGAAAGCCACAGTCCAAACTTACATTAAGATAGTTAAGAACTACATATTATATTATATTATATTATATTATATTATATTATATTATATTATATTATATTATATTATATTATATTATATTATACCATACAAAATTATATTATACCATACTATATTATATTATATTATATACCATTTAACTTAAGAGTGATATTCATACTTAGGTCAGTGTCTCTAAAATTGCCAGGACTCTCACACTTCATATATTTTTCTTTTTTTTTACTACAAATATCGATATTAAATATCAACAAATATGAACGTTTCAGTATACAAAGAGGGTGACTAGGTGGTACAGTGGATAGAGTGTGATGCTAGACGTCAGAGAGACCTGAGTGCAAATCTAGATCAGACACTTACTAGCTATATTGGCTCAGGGTACTGTAAGGTTAAGGATCATATAGCTGGTAAGATTCAGAGATGAGACTTGAATCCAGATCCTCCCGACTTCAAGCCTAGAGCTGTATTTACTATGTGTCAAGTCTCTCTTTTCTGATAACATTTTTCTCATGAATAAAATTTAAAGAAAAGAATATCAGACTTGCCTACTTCATAATGTTGGTGTGAAGATGAAATGATATGAAGTGTCAAAGTTTTTTATCTTTAAAGTATTATATGCGATTAATATTGTCACACAAAAGAGCAGACATGGGGATAGGCCAAGACGAGTAGATTTCATTTCTTGGATCTGCCCATGGCCACTATTTGCATAAAAATTAACCATGAGTGCCCTTGAAGGTTCTTCCATATGGACTGTTCTCCGTGTATAACGAGGTGGAGTCAGCACACGATATACAGGATTTGCTTTTGACTACCAGTCTGACTCTGGACAAGTAACTTCTTTCTGAGCCACAATTTCTTTAGATGGAAAATGAGGTAATTGAATGAAATCCTCTACTAGCCTTCTAATTCTCAATCCACAGCCCTAAAATCTAGGTAGTTGTGATATCAAAGCAGAATGAAGATCATGTTGAATACTGTTTCAGATTAATGGTCAACAAAACTCTTTTGAATTCAGTTTTAGATATTTCTTCTGTCTCTGCTGCTATCATAACCTCACCACTTCCCCCTTAGCACCCATGCTACCCCACCATACGCGCATTTCTCTCCTCTCTCTCCTCCCTCCCCTTTCTCCCATGATGAAACTGCATTGAGGAAGAGAACCTCAGCCTTGATACTAAACTTACACTTCCTGGGTTCCCTTTACAGTTTCCTATTGCCATCATGACCTCACCTCTACCCTGGAATTTCCACTCCTTTTATGTTTCTTCTTTCCCTCTGGGTACTCCTAGAAACCCCTATAAAGAGAGAGTCCAAGCGTGAGACAGACACAGACCTCCAGAGTCCCTTTGTGTGTGCTCTGCTCCTCCGACACCTCTCTCCTCTCAGGATCATGAAGGTTTCTGTGGCTGCCCTCTCCATCCTCATGGTCATGGTCTTCAGCTCTCTGGCATCTTCTGCACCAAGTAAGTGAGCTTTCTCCTGCCCTCTGTGTCTGTGCCCAGCTTCTGATCATATGCTACACAGAACCCTGATAGAAGATGAGCCTGGTCTGATCATGGATATCTGTTGTGATTCAGGAGGGGAAAGACTGAAAGGCAAGAACAAAAACAGGGAGCATTTCTATGTCTTTTGGACTTGAAAACATTACAGTGCCCTTAACAGTATATAGTAGTTATTAAGTAAGATCAAAGCAAGAGAAAGGAGCTGGAAGGGCAGTAGCATGAGTTCTTCAACTAGCTAAGTTCTCCTTCAGACTTTCCCACAACATACTCATGTGATTTCCATCAGGTGAGTGGAATTAGATGGGTAGATTTTTGATATCTCTTCTAGCTCCCACACTTCAGGTTTTCTCCAAATATTCCATATGAGGATGAGAACAGCAAGTCTGAATCTTCTCCAGGCACAGAGAGAATCCTACCTAGTGCTGGAGAGAAGCAGGATAAGGGAGCCATGAGGGATCACATCTCCAGTGTGCCTGACACAGAACTTGTCCCTGGGATACAGGCAATAGCTAAGGAATGTAGAGTGGGAACAATGACTTTCCTAATCTCATGTCTCCTCTTTCTTTACAGTGGGCTCTGACCCTCCCACCTCCTGCTGCTTCTCCTATGTCAGCCAACAGATCCACAGAAAATTTGTGATAGACTATTATGAGACCAGCAGCCTGTGTTCTCAGCCAGCTGTGGTGTGAGTATCTATCTACTCCCTGAATTTCTTTAGGGGATACAAGGAGAGAGGAAGGAAAGAGTAAATGGGGCCATTCTGCAATTTGGTCTAATAGATAAATGAGACAACTCAGGTGGGACCCTGGTTACAAGGGAAAGAAGTCACATTGGTCAACTTTGGCCAAGGTTTAGTTCTCCATGGAGCAAGGTGGGAGCTACTTATTGAAGGAGGAGAGGAAAAGTGAAGTGATGAGAATTTAATGCCAAGATCAGGCTTCTTTAGAGACTCCCCACTGGACAGGTCTTCAGAGAGAACCTGATTAACTCGGAAGGACTTGAGAGATGTTGCTAGAGGTGAGAATTGTCCCTTAGGTCCGCCAGAGATATGCAGGAAGTTGTCAGTGCTAGACATGAGGGTTGAGGGAGACATAAACATCTCTACCTCCAGCTGAAAAGCTACTTGATCTCTTATCTCCCTTCTTCTCTTCCATAGGTTCCAGACCAAAAGAGGCCGTCAGGTGTGTGCCAACCCCAGTGATGACTGGGTTCAGACCTATATGGAGGAATTGGAGCTGAACTGAGGGGTTCAGGGCCCTTGGCTTATGAATCTTCAAGGGACATGGACCAAGCTAAGGAATTCCATAGTCAGAAACAATTTTGGAGACTTCAGCCTTTCTGAGATATTTTCCTCCATTATAATTAATTTTTATCTGTGATATTTAACTTATGTAAATTATTTGGTAGCAGATTTACTTATTTATTTGTACTATTCCACTTCTGGAAGATACTTTTCCCCTATGGGGACTTCTATTAGCAACCTAGCCTCTGTTCCTTAGAGTCCAGGGGTTGCCTGATGGATTCCACAGATGTCTATTGGACAAAGATTTCAGAATAAAACTTTCTAAAACCATATCTTCTCACTGTTGTTTCAGTGTTCTTGGGGAAGAGGGATTTAGGAGATGGAATTCTGTTATGTTCATACTAGATTGGTGTGGTATCATTAAACCAACAAAATTTTTGTAAAATCCCTGGGGGTTCAGTGGATTGTCATCTCACTTTGAGCCAACAGGTTGATAGGGAAGCCAAAAATCACATCTTCTCTGTTGAGAAGACGAAGGCAGCCAAGGATGTGAGGTGCCTAGAGTTGAGTTGAAGAAACTATAGATGGTGAGCAGAGAGAATAGAAGACCTAGGTCAGACAGGATTTCTGCCTTTTAGTATTAGAAGATCTCTCCTTTGGAAGAATGTAGATTTGTGCTCACTGGCCCAAGGATAGAACATGGGATAGTAGGCAGCATTTGTAGGAAGGTTAATTTAGGCCTGACATTAAGAAAAAATCCTTAACAATTAAACTATGGGCAGCTAAGTGGTGCAGCAATAGATAGAGCAATGAGCTTTGAATCCAGAGGGTTCATATTGAATTTAAATCTGGCCTCAGACACTTCTAGCTGTGTGACTCTGGGCAAGACACAACCCTGTTTGCATTAGTTCCTCATTTATAAAATGAGCTGGAAAAGGAAATGCAAACCATTCCAATATCCCTCCCAAAAAACCCCCAAATGGGGTTATGAAGAGTTAGACATGACTAAAACTGACTGAACAACAGCCTCAAGCTATGGTGGCCTTTAAATAGAAGCTAAGTGGCCCCTTTCAGAGGTGTAATAGTGGGGGTTTCTTTCAAGCACTTTTTGGAGTAGATGAGTGCAGTCCCTTCAAAAACTCAAATTCTGTGATTCTGTGATGTTGTCAGGGTATGGGCATAAAATAGCTATTGCTTAGGAGTTTTTCCAAGGAACCAAGGAAAGTGAAGGAGAAAGAGAGAGAAAACTGGAAAAGGTTTAATCAGAATGGGTATTTTCTCAAAAAGCACAACACCAGAAAAATATACTTTTATTTGGAGTCAGATTGCCTGTGTTCAAATTCTGGCTTTATAAAGCTGTAACCATGGGGAGTTGTTTACTCATTCTGGGTCTCTTGAATTCAAAGGGCTTAACAGCAACTTTATTTTATTTTTTTAAAAAACCCTTACCGTCTGTCCTAGAACCAATACAAAGTATTGGTTCCAAGGCAGAAGAACAGTAAGGGCTAGGCAATGGACAGTAAGTGACTTGCCCAAAGTCAAATAGTTAGGAAGTGTCTGAGGTCAGATTTGAACCCAGGACCTCCCATCTCTAGGTCTGGCTCTCAATCCACTGAGCCACCCAGCTGCCCCCAACAGCAATTTTAAAAGCATTTTTGTTGTTGGAAGAGAAATCTAGAATAAATTGGCCAATTTCAATTTCAAATCACAAGACTGGTGTTCTTATTCCAGCTTTAGATTAAAAAACAACAGCAACAAACAAAAGCAAAAGCATTTATATTTAGTGTTTCTGCATTTTTTGTAAGGTTAGGATGAAGATTTAGAAAAATCAATCAAGTCACTCTGTCCCTACTAAAGTAAGTTATAGCCTGCTGTCTGATCTCCTTGGAAATCCACAAAATCCGGTCAGTCTTGTCCTCTCAGTGGGATCCCCATTTCTAACTGAAACTCAGGGGAGAAAGCATATGTTCTCTCTTTCTTCTTGCTGCTAAGGGAGCCTACAAGACCTCAGTCTCATTTCCTCCTGCCTATTTTTGTATGAGGCAAGAGACTGTAGCGACACACATTTCCTTCTCTACCTCCCCCCACTCCCAGAGTTGAAGCAGCACCATGGTTTCCTACAGTCCAGATATGACAATGATTAACCCTAAATCCCTGTCTCTTGGAGGACACTGTCTCTGTGGCATCAACCTTTATTGGGTCCTTTCCTACACTTGGGTCTCTGTCCTTTGTACCTCAATTCACTGAGGTCACAGAGGCTGAGTGTGGGAGGGTGACTTGTGATTCTCAGTGCAGAGGGGAAGGGGAAGCCCAAAAGCCACAGACGGGGCTTATGCCAGGGCAAGGCAGAGTTCTCCAAGACAAGCCAGGCGTCATATGAGAATGGTTTCCAGACTTGTGGAGTGATTTCTCCTCCAGTTTCTTTGATACAGAAAAATTGCTGTGACCTTCATAGCCCGAAACTATTTTCTTTTTTTGTTTTCAACACTAAAATATCAACACACATCAATCTTTTAATATACAAAGAGAAAAGAAGAGAGAATTTGAATCTATGCATTTCAGTTGCATATATATACACATATGCACACATACAAAAATGTATATCATATATACATATATATGAACACATTTTTTTTACAATAGTAAGCCTTCAAGCCTTGTCACTTATTTATGTCTCCAGCTCTCAATTTGTCCTAGGGGTATGATATTACTTGCTAACGTGCAACCTCACAGGATTGTGATGAGGATCATGAACTAAGTTCCTAAAAGGCATCCACTTGTCTTCGACATTTCCTCTTGGATTCTGCCATACAATAACTGTGTGATCTTTGGCAATTCATTCAACCTTTCTATCTTGGTTGCCCCTTAATACTACACTGAGACAAACATGATATAATAAGGGCAGAAGAGCATGCTTTTTAAATTGTAAATGGTTTTATTGAGGAAATGGTTATTATTCTTTGCTATTTTTGTTGTGTTTTATTGGCAGGTGGTGTTTGTGAATGATGTTATCATTTTCCTTTCACTCCCCACAGCACAAAGTTGTTGAAGAGAAAAAAAATATGAGATTAATTGATTTTCCCATGAATATAAAGCCAGGACGTGTTCAAGACAGGATTCAAACATAGCTCTCTGATTTCAATACCAGCATGTAATCTACTCTTTTAGACCAGAATGGCCATTACAGGGTGTGACAGTGAATCTCTAAAAATGTGAGAGGCTTTTCATGGCCCCAGAAACAATGGAGATGTGCAAAGAATGTGTCTGTATTTTTCTTGCTCTCTTTTTACAAGTTAATTCTATTTTTGTTAAGATATTTTTAACATGGCTCATTTCTGAATGTTTTATACCCAATGAGTCATCCCTTGCAACAAATATTTTAAAATGAAGGGAGATAACTTCAGCAAAACTTATCAACACATCAAAAACCATGTTGGGCAGTTTATCCAATGTTCCACATCTCCAAATTTCCACTTTTTCAACTCTTCTATGGGTGTGTGACCCTGGGCAAGTCACTTGACCCCCATTGCCCACCCTTACCACTCTTCCACCTAGGAGCCAATACACAGAAGTTAAGGGTTTAAAAAAAAAACAAATCAACTATGGGCCAAAGTTGGTTACTATCATTATATATAGTTTCTTGAGCACGTTGTAGAATTAGAGAAATGCAGGGCTGGCAGGAACAGTGAGGTCAATAAAACCTATCTTCCATGTAGGAGAGCTACCTTCCCTACAACATTCATTGAAATTCAATAAGCTTTTATTAAGTGACTATTCTATACTTAGCATTGTGCTAGGTGGTGAGGGTCCAGAGATATAAATGTGATAATCAACCCTGAAAGACTTTTGGAACATGGTCCGATGGAAGAAAACAACATGGAGCCAGAGAAATATATTTTAAACTTTACTGAAGAATTTAATATAAAGAAATTCCAGGGGGCAAGGAGGAATATCAACTATTGGGGGAATCCGGAATGGCTTCTTCTAGGAGGTAGCACTTGAGGAGAGACTTGAAGAAAACTGGGGAGTTGAGAGCTTGGAGAGGGCAAGGAGACCAAACAGAAAGATATTCTGAGTCTAGGAGAGAGATGAGGAGTTACTTTATTAGCTTGGTGGCCATTTCAGTGGAGAAAAGGAAATGGTTCAGGAGAATCTATTACGGGAAAGTTAACCAAGATTTGATAAGTGCCTGGATATAGGGGAAGAAAGGTTGAGGAAAACTCTAGAGAGTGGAACTGAAAAGGAAGCTGGATTTGGAAGGAAGATAATGAGTTCTGCTTGGAGTATGTTGGGTTCATAATGGTAATGGGACCTCCAGGTGAAGTGTTTATCCAGGCAGTTGGTGATGTGGAAGTGGGGCTCAGAAAGGAGATCAGAGGATTTTAAGGATTATGGAGAAGAGTGAGGGCATTTCAAGGACAAACATGATTGAGTGACTTGTCAGGAGTATCCTGTTTATAAATGTCAGAGGCAGGATTTTAATCTCATCCCTCCTCTACCCAATATAGCACATGACCCATACAAGAGAAGAAAGGGCAGGAAACCCACAAAATCTGGCCTGACTTGCTATGAGAGTGGGATCCCATTTCTCAGTGAAACTCAATGAAACAAGAAGTCCTTTTTTGCTTCCTACTTTTAAGGGAAAATCCCAGAACCCAGGCTGATTTCTTCCTCCCACATTGGTCTTGGCTCAGGAGAATGTAGTGAGACCTTCTTTCCTTCTCTTTTCCTTCCCTCTCCGAGGGTTCAGACAACATTGCTCCTTCCAATGGAAGTCTGATTAAGATGTTTTGAGGGTTTGCCATGACATTAACCCTTTTCCCTTTCTCTTTGAAAACATTCTCTCTGTGCCTTTGGCCTTTATTTTGTTTCTACCCATGCTTGCATCTCTCTATGTCCTAGGTATCCTCATTTAGACATCAGGACACTGAGGATGAGAGAGGGAGAGTGACTTGTGACTCTCATCCCAGGGAGGGAGAGGAAGCCCTGACCACAGAGAAGAACTACAGTCCAAGTCTATACCAAGACATGAAAAGTTTTACAAACCAAAACACTGGCCATAAGGGAGTTATTATCAAACTTATGCCATAGTGTCTCTCCTAATTTCTTTTGTGCCAAAAAATTGTGATGACTCTCATAGCCTATAAAATGTTTCTTTTTATGTTGAACATTAAAATACTAATGAATATTCACATCTGAATATAAAATACAAAGAACAGAAAAGAAGAGGGTGTCTGAATCTGTGAACTTCAGCTGAATAGTTTATTTTAAAATATTTATTAAGTTTATCACAATAGTAGGCCAATTCCCCTAATTTCTGGTATCTTAATCTGTCCTTTCTGTTCTCCTCTGTGTTTTTTTTCATTCATGCTCTTTTGTTCTTTTTTGGATTACTATCATTTTCTACCACTTCCCAAAAGAAACCCTTTCATGACATATTAAATATAATTAACATGGCAATCCAAAACCTTGACCATGACTAAAAAGACTTGTATTATTTGGTGCTTCTAGCCCATCACCTACCTGATCAAAGAGAAGAAACTTTCTTTATCTTTGGTCTTCTGATGGGATGATTGGTCACTGCAGTGACCAGCATTCTTGAATTGTTCAAAGTTACTTTCATCTATAATATCATAGTCATTGCAGCAGTTCTTCTGGTTTCATTTACTTCATTCTGAATCAGAAGCTTCTGACAATAGCAAAAGAGAGTTTTGCTAACCCAAGACCATCATCTATGTGGGGAAGGATTCTGTATTTGATGGAAAGTTCTGAAAAAACTGGAAGGTGATTAGGCAGAAATCAGACTTAGACCAGCATATTACACTACAAACTACAAAATCCTTCAATGAGACCTCAGGACTAGATATGAAAAGTATTGTCATAAGCAAAAGGGAAGAAAATAGAAAGAGATGTCTTTCCTGTCACAACCATTCCTGAATTCATTCAGGGCCATTTGCTATTTTTATCATCTCTCTACATCTGGTTTTATTGATTTGGAGTGAACTTTATTTTCATTTTTCAAAAAAAGGCATTTATTCATGAGGGTGTTGTATTAACCAATACCTAATCATTTTAGCCATTATTTCATACCCACACTCCCATTAGAGAATCTCACTGCTTCCTCCCTATGAGAGTGTTCGTCACAGTTATAACCCTGACTGAGGTCACAAAGTCTGAGGCTGAATCAGTTACTCACTAGTTTTTCAAACTTGGACAAGACACTTTATAATAACAACACATGACAATTTTATAGCAATTTTCTACAGGTCCTCTTTTGTGTGTTGCCTGTGAGGCTAAACATCACATATCTAGTAAAATTTAGAGATAGGAACCCAGCCAGGTCTTCTTGTCTTCAAGTCTAGAGCTTTATCTCTGACACTCTATCTTCATTTCCCCATAAAGAAATTGTGGATAAGAACGCCACCCTTGCCTACTTCACAGGATTATTGTGAGGATGAAACGAATTGATGTTAATAGACTTAAAAAGCTGTCCAAATATATCCTAATAGTAATATATAAGAAGGTAGATAAAAGAATGAACCAAGACTAGGAATACTCATTGTCTGTTCCTGCTCTGACCACCATTTCCACAAGAAATTTCCACGGGGCTCATCATAAGACCATAGGTGTTTTCTCTGTATGGAGTGGAAAGATGTAGAGCCTGCAGACTGGAGACCATATCCAAGATCTGCTTCTGACTCCTGGTGGAACCTTGGATAAGTCACTTCTCTGGGCCACAGTTTCCTTAGCTAGAAAATGAAGGTGTTGAGCTAAATCATCTAGATCCCTAATAGCTCTCAATCTGTAATCTTAGGCTCTAGGCAGTTATGATATCCAAAAAGTATGAAGGTCATGTTGAAGATGCCTCCAAAACAATGGTCGACTAAGCTCTCCTTTTAATTCAATTTTGCATATTTCCTTTGTCTTGGTTGCTGTTATAAGCTCACCACTTCCCCCTCAGCACCTTTGCCACTCTACCACACATACATTTCTCCTTTCTCTATCCCTCCTCCTCTTTCCCCCATGATGAAACTGCATTGGGGAAGAGAACCTCAGTCTTTAGCACCAGACTTACATTTCCTGGGCTCACTTTTCAGTTTCCAATTTCCACCATGACATCAGCTCAACCCTGGAATTTCCACTCCTTTTCTGTTCCATTGATCTTTCTGGATATTCCCAGAGGCCCTTATAAAGAGAGGTCCCAAACATGAGACAGAGACACAGACCTCCAGAGCCTCTTAACTTATGCTCTGTTCCTCCAACCTCTCTTCTCTCAGGACCATGAAAGTCTCTGTGGCTGCCCTCTCCATCCTTATGGTCATGGCGTTCACCTCTCTGGCATCTTCTGCACCAAGTAAGTGAGTTTTCTCCTGCTTTCTGTGGATGTGCCCAGGCTGTGATCATAAGTAGCACAGAGCTCTGACAGAGAGTGAGCCCAGTCAGATCATGAGATCTGGTGAGAGTGGAGAGAAGGAGGACCGAAAGGGAGGAGCAGGACCAGAAAGGTTTATGCCTTTTGAACTTGAAAGCAACAACGTGCTTTTGACAGTATTTGCTTAACTAGCATATAACATGTAAGATCAAGACAGGACAAGAGATGGAAAGAGCAATAGCCTGGTCAGCTAGGTTAGCTAGGTTCTAGTTCTGACTGCCATTAACTACCCTTGTGACAAGAATCTTCCTCTTTAAAAGTCAAGAACTGGATGAGTAGATCTCTGACATCCCATCTGGCTCTAATTCTTCCTGTTTTTTTTTTTGCATGGATGGGAATGGGATTAGCAGGTCTGATTCCTCTCCATACACAGAGAATCACACCTGACACTTAAGGGGAAACATGAGCGGTGACATCCCTACTATGCCAGAAGAAAAGCATGTCTCTAAGAGTAGGTCAGCATCTAAGGAATGTATAGTATGAACATATGACTGTCCTAATCTCACGACTCCCCCCCCCCCTTTTTTTTTTACAGTGGGCTCTGATTCTCCTATATCCTGCTGCTTCTCTTATGTCAGAAAACAGATTCCTAGGAAATTTGTGACAGACTTTTATGAGACCAGCATCTTGTGCTCTCAACCAGCTGTGGTGTGAGTATCTACTTACTTTAGTCCCCTTAGGGAGAGATGATGGAAGAGGAAATGGGGCCATTTGGCAATTTAGCAGAATGTATAGATCGGGCAACTCAACTGTGGATACAAGGGAGAGCAAAAGCCCATGTAAGTCCTATATCAAAATTTGCTTCTCCCAGGAGCAAGATAGGAGAAACTCCTCCCAATGGAGAGGGATAAACTGAAGCAACAGGAATCTGAGGGCAGGAAGGAGAGACTGAGATAATCTCTCCTGGGGATGTCTCTAGAAAGCAAAAGTTAGACTCAATGAGCCTGATGAGGTTTCAGAAAGAAGAGAGTGTTTCTTAATCCCTTCCAGAAATAAAGAGAAAGTTGGGAAGAGGGAAGCACAGAGACCTTCTGGTTCATCTCTAGCTAAAAAACTCCTAGGCTTCTCATCTCCTCTCTTTTCCTTTTCCTCCACAGTTTCCAGACCAAAAAGGGCCGGCAGGTGTGTGCCAACCCCAGTGATGACTGGGTTCAAAAGTACAGAGATGATCCAGAGCTGAACTGAGGGGCTAAGGAGCCTGTGACAACGAATCTTAAAGAGAAATGGATCAAGTAAAAGAATTCTACAGTCAGAAGCAATCTCCCCAGAGTCTAGCGTTCCTGAGATCTTAGTGATATTTAATTTATGTAAATTATTTGGTGGCACCTTTTGGTATTTATTGGTAGTATTTGAATTTTTGGAGGACACTTATCCCCCATGGGGACCTCTATTAGCAGGCAAGATCTGGATCCTTGAGTCTTCAGGCCATCTCTTGGATTACAAGAACATCAGATGTTGGACAAATACTTCAGAATAAAACCTTTTCAAGTCATAAGTTTTGTGTGTTTTGGTTTTCTTAGGAGAAATAGAATTGATAAAGGGGAGTTCTTCTATTATGCCAGATATAGGAGGACTGGTTACAGACCATTTGCTCTGGAAGAAAAAATATGGCAGTTGAAATATGCTACAATCTCAATTTGAGTCAGTACCTTGATGGGACCTCTAAATATCTAATGTTCTACATTGAGAGGCAGAGCTTCCAGAATAAGGATAGTACTATGTTCAACTCTGAACTCCACAGTTTGAGGAGAATATTGGGAAGCTGGATAATGTTCAGAGGAGGGAAATTAAAAAGAGAAAGGACCTAGAGTTCCTGTCACTCAAGAATGAGTTTGAGGATGGCTGGTAAGAAGAGAAAAAAAGTTCATGGATGTCATTAACCTGTATTCAAATATCTGAGGAGTGGGGTATGAGGAAGAGGTATCAGACTTGTACTATTTATGCCTGCCATGAGCAATGGGTGGAAGAGATAAAGAGGCAAAGGAATGCTTGATAATAGGAAAAACTTCCTAATAAATAGAGCCAGCCAAAACTGGAACCAGTTCCCTCAAATGACAATTGGTTCCTCTCCTTGAAGGTCATTAAACAGAAGGTTTCTTTCAAAGTATATCTTAGACCAAATGGCTCCTGGGGGTCCCCATCAAATTCTATGATTCTGTAATATTATCAGGGAACAGTCAGGAAATAATATATATGTAAGAGATATGGAAATTTAGTGGAGAGGGAAAGTGAATGAGGAAAGAGTCCATTAGAATGGGAATTATTTTATATAATGTGACAGCTGAAGAAAAATGCTGCCCTAGGAACCAGAATAACTAGTTTCAAATCCTATCTTCACCACCTGAATGATGGCATATAACTTAGCTAAGTTGGGCCTCTGCATGGAGTCAGTGGATTTAACAGTTACCTAGCAATTTTTTTTAATGTTGGAGGAATCTCTACTAAATTGGCTAATATGATCTGGAATGAGCACATATGAAATCTTGTCCTGGCTCTGACACTTTTAGCTTCCAAATGAAATTTTATTAAGTTGAATATTTTCATATACATACTATCTTTTTTTTAAATAAAGGTAGACTGTTGATTGAATAAAAAAATCAAGTGGCTAAGATAAGAACAAGACTCAAGCAGCCAATCAATGCAAAACTTTAGATTATATGAGACATATTCTTGGAGGAACAGGTGTGATGACAGAAAGTGTTTGGATTGGCTGAAGATATCTTGTGATTCTCCAATCAAAAAGAAGTCCAGTGAGGGAAAGGAAGGGGGAGGTGAAAGTAAAGGAAGAGAGATAGAGACAGAGTTAGAAAGAGATAAAGATAGAAACAGAGAAAGACAAAGAGAGAGAGAGGAAGAGAAATAGAGACAGACATATATAGAGAAAAACAGAAAGAAACAGAGAGAAAGAGGGAGTCAGACAGACATATTCAAGGAAACATTCAGAAAGGATTGTTGAATAGTATTAAATACCAAACAAATGGCTTTATATGTGATTTTAGAAGCAACAGAGAAACACTGGAGCTTCTTGAACTCTGGTGACTCTTGAACTCTAGTGGTCAGATCTATGCTTCAGGAATGCCAGTTTAATAGCTGGATAAAGAAAGGATTAGACAGAATCTATAAAGGCATTGGACAGACAAGGTAAGCAATCAGAAAGATATTCCAATAGTTCTGGTGAGAAATGAGGAGGGTCTACATTAGAGTGATAGCCATTTAAAAGGAGAAAAAAGGGGATGGGGCCAGGGATGCTATAGAAATAAAATTGACAGGATTTGACCAGATATAGTAGGTGAAGGCTGAGAATGACTCTGAAGTTCCAAACCAGGGTACCTGAAAGGATGACAGAACCCTCAAAGGAAGGAGAGAACTGAAAAAGAAAGCAAATTTAAAATGAAGATAATGAGCTGTGCTTGTGGTGTTTTGGGTTTGAGTGCCAACTGAACCTCCACGTGAAAAGATCCTCGAGGGCTAGGAAGGAGATCAGGAGATATTTTGGATAAAGTAAGAAGAGCAGATTTCAAGGATGAAGATGGTTGACTGACTTGCCCAAGGATGCCCTGATGTAACAAGCAAAAGATGAAATGATTGAGGAAACAAAGGTTTGATCTTCTGATCATATTGATTTTATTAAGCAATGCATGTCAATTGCCCAACAAATTGGGACCAAGCTCCTCCTTAAGCTTCGGACTGGACCCTGAGAAAGAGGGAGATGTATTTTTATACATTAAAAACAATCAAATCAGGCCAATTAATTAAAGGAACAACAATATTAGATAATCTGATTTCTAATTGAATGAAATATTAGGGACTTTCCAAGTTAGGAAGGGGAGAATGAATAGGTACAGTTTTGACTAAAATGTTTCTTTGTGTTTATGGTAATATTTAACCTTTAGTTCCATGTCTAGTTGAGGACACTCCTTGAGGCTTCACCTGCGTTGGGTCACCACATTCACTTGGATCTCTCTATGTCCCATTTGCCTCAACATATGAGACAGAGAGAGAGTGACTCTCAGCTTTGGTCACAGAGAAGAGCCACAATCCAGACCTACCCCAGGACCAGAATGGATTCTATAAACCAATCCACTGACCACAAGGGAATGTAAGACACATCTTCCACAAATTCTTTAATAGAGAAAAATAATCTCATTTTTATATTATATGCTCATTTTCATATTAAATTTTATTTAGTTCATTTCATTTTATCATTATTTATTAATATTCTTTATAAACTTATTTTAATTTATTTAAATTTTATATATATGCTCATTTTTATATTAAAATTTTTTATTGTGAACATCAAAAATATCAACAAACACAAACATTTCAGTATATAAAATGAGAAAAGAGAAGAGCATATGAATCTATGACCCTCTGCTAGATATAATCTATTAAGTATGTATTGAGGGGTAGTCAGGTGGCTTGGTGGATAGAGCACCAGACCTGGAGTGGGGAAGATTTGACTTCAAATCTGGCCTCAGATATTTCCTGGCTGTGTGACCCTGGGCAAATCACTTAACTTCAACTGCCCAGCCCTTTCCACTCTTCTGCTTTGGGATCAATACTTAGTATCAATTCTAAGATAGCAGGTAAGGGTTAAAAAAAGGGTATGTATTAAACTTATCACAATTTTAAGCAAAATCTCTTGCCTGTCTTCCTTTTGAACTTTCTGTTTTTTTCCCTGTGTACTTTAAAAACTTTTTACATATCCTTTTCTTTTTTTGCATCACTATTACTATCTACCAATGCCTATTCCTTCCCCCAAAAAGAAGCCTGCCTAATGAAGCAAAAGTTGCTGTCAACCAGTCATTTTTCAGTCAATTCCAACTCCTTGTGACCCAATTTGAGGTTTTCTTGGCAGGGATACTGGAATACTTCCCCATTTCTTTCTCCAGCTCATTTTTTAGACAAGGAAACAGAGGCAATCAGGGTAAGTATCTGAGGTCACATTTAAATTCAGCAAAATAAAGCTTTTCTAGTCTTCTCCAGTCTATGAACTCTGCTAAATGTGAGGAGTCAGCTTTGTCATCAATCTTCTGAAAATCAAGATTAGTCATTGTGCTGATCAGCATTCTCAATTATCTCAGCATTGCTTCTTTCCATATTATTTCCATCATTGTATAAATTCTTTTCCTGCCTTCTTTTCACTTAACTCTGATACAGAAGCAGTTAAACATGGCAGTATCAACTTTGGTAAACTCAAAGAAATCACCTACTAAGATAAGGACTCTCTTCAACAAAACTGTTGGAAAAACCAGGAAACAATCTATTAACAATTGGTTTAGACCAACATCTCACACCATATACCTCAAGACGAATTTCTCTCATGGGTAGAATGGGGATAAAAAACAACCTTGCCTACCTTGCAAGATTGTGGTGAAAATGAAATCAAGTAATAGATGTCAAAGTTCTTTGTGGCCTTAAAATGCTATATAAATGTATGCTATTAATATCTATCATGAGGAGATATTTATCATTTATGAGGAAAAAAAGAAGATAGCCAGAGGAATGCTCCAAGACCTCATTTCCCATTCTGGCTTATGATCACCATCATTTGCAGCAAACTCTTTCAGAGTTCACTTGGTAAAACCAGAATTGTTTCTTCTCTATCAGTAGATTTTATTCTGGAGTCTATGAATTTAAAGAATATGTATGCATGTGCGAATATATATATATAAATATATATGTATAGTCTACATCAGCTAAGAGGAAAGTCAGTGAGTGATGGGAGAATCTCTCCATAGACATATACATTCATGTGTGTATATATGCATGCATGTATGTGTTTACACAAACATTTATGTGCATGTATGCATGTATATCTACATATATATATGCATGTGAGTGCATATATATTTATTTTCCCACCTATTACTTGTGATATGAGTGGGACTAAACCACCCTGCTCCATTTTAGCTTTGGTACTTACGATGAAATCATGTCTCAATCAATCACATATTGGCCCTAGACAAGGTGTTTGTTAAATGTCTTTTAGAAATGGATCATGTAGGGATAGGTCAAGGAAACTTAGACACAGTCCAGAGATCTTCTAGAACTTAAACTTTGACTGGTGTCCTTACCACTCCTACTTAATTTCCCTGATTTGGGTGGGATGAATACCATGCAAGGTATGATGGGTCTGGAAGATTTGGTATTTCCTATCTTTCCACTGTTTTCCTTCCAATGATCCTGTCCCATCTGATGTCAGTGTCTACCTCACAAGTCAAGAAGATGCATTATGCTTAATTGAACTCCTAAAACAGCCCATGAAGAGGAGAAAAGAACTTTCCAGCAATCAGGAACTATAATTTGCACCTTTGTCATAAGTAAACTCTCAGTCATCAAGTCAGTAATCATCTCTACACTCTCTAAGCTTGAGCCCACTGTTTTTTGGACTCTGTGAGTCCCTGAGGGAGAGTGTATTATTGACTTTGGGTGAGATGTTCTGTAGCAACTATTCTTAGGGAAAGATCCATCTTAGCTAATATTCTTTTGTAAAAACTATTGGAATCTGGATGATTCAATTGATTCTAAATGGATGATCTCGGAGAGAAATACACTAGTGGGAGTTCCAGCTATGGAATTAGAGAATTACCCTTGAACCTTCAGAAGAAGCCCTTAGCGTGCTAAAGGATAGGGGAAATATGCAGCCAGGTTCTGGGGTCTTAACTTATCAGTGCGGGGACGAAGATCCCAAGACTTGCATAGGCTATGGACTAGATCACTAAGGGACCTTCAAGGTCTAAATCTACAATCTAAGTAGAGAAAGCAATATATCAGTATAAAGATAATTCTGAATACCTCTCACACTGATGGTTAACATTCTCTTCTTCCAATTTGTCTTTGCCTGTCTCTGCTGCTCTTTCAAGTTCACCACTTCCCTGTCCCCAGCACTTCCTCAACCACATCCATCCCCTTCTCTCTCCATCCTTCCCCCCTTTCCCCTTATGATGAAACTGCACTGAGCAATAGAACCTCAGCCCTTAACTGTAACTTCATGTTTCATTTTCCAACCATGACATCACCTCTGATAAATCCTATTCATTTTCTGTTGATTCTGCCTTTCCATGTATTCCCAGAAGTCTCATTTCCCCCTCAAGAAGTGGAGCTTAGGACTTCAGACATGGGCTAACCAGGCAAAAAACTAGCAAGAAGGGACAGCTAGGTGGCTCAGCGGACAGAGAACCAGAAGTCCTTATAAAGAGGGCATCCAAAGCTGAGACAGAGACACAGACTTCCAGAGTCTCTTAGCTTGTGCTCTGCTTCTTCAAACCTCTCTCTTCTCAGGATCATGAAGGTCTCTGTGACTGCCCTCTTCATCCTCATGGCCATGGCTTTCAGCAATTTGGCATCTTCTGCACCAAGTAAGTGAGCTCTCTCCTGCCCTCTGTGGCTGTGCCCAGGCTCTGGACATAGATTGGGCAGATGCCTGGCTGGGGATAAGCCTAGTCTGATCATAGGGATCTGTTGAGGGTGGGGAGGGGGAGGCCTGGAAGGGAGGAGAAAGAACAGGGAGGGTTTCTATGCATTTTGGAGTTGGAAGCATTAACATGCCCTCAACAGTATTTGCTACTTAACATGTAAGTTCAAGACAGGACAAGAGGGCAGAAAAGGAAGTAGCCTGGGTTCTAATTTGACTAGGTTCTAGTTCTGGCTCTATCATTAAATGTCCATATAATCTTTCCTGACAAAAGGCAGGAATTAGAAGGGTAGATCTCTGCCATCCCTTCTAGCTCCCATGCTTCATGTTTTTTTCATAATCCTCTTTGTAGAGGAGAACAGTAGTTCTGACCCTCCTTCAGGCACAGAGAATCACTCTTGGTACTAGAGATTGCCAGGGTAGGGAGACAAAGGCATCCTATCTCTAGTGTACCTGACGGAAAGCATGTCTCTGGAAAACAGTTGGCAGCTCTGGAATGTGGAGTGGGAACATATGAATTTACTAAAATCACATTTCTCCTTCCTTCCTAGTGGGCACCGACATTCCCACTCTCTGCTGCCTCTCCTATCTCTCCCGACAAATCCCCAGAACATTTGTGACAGCCTATTATAAGACCAACAGCCTGTGTTTCAAGCCAGCTGTGGTGTGAGTATCTAACCCCTGAGTGTCTCTAGGGGATAGAGGAAAATAGGATGGAAAAAGAAAACTGGAAAAAACTGGGATGGAGGTGAAGTCCTGGCCACAGGGAAAGCAGAAATCTTGTGATTTCAGACCATTTGGTTCTCTAAATCCAAGTAGATGCTCTGCCACCAAGTTGGTAGTCTATACACACACACACACACACACACACACACACACACACATACACATACACAAAACACACTTTTGTCTCCTTAGTATTCTAGCCTTTCTGATGTTTGAATGTGACATAGACACACCTGCTTACACTCTAAGAGCCTTACTTGCATAGCTTGGACATGGCCCTCTAGTAGATTTGTTGCAAAGCTAAAACCTTGGTCAATAAATGCTATCTCATTGGTCAGCTACTAAGGTCATAATTGCTGTATGATTTGCTATCGTTCAATTGTTTTCAGTTGTGTATAACTCTCCATGACACCATTTGGGATTTTCTTGACAAAGATACAGGTTAGTTTTCCATTTCCTTCTCCAGCTCATTTTACAGATGAAGAAACTGAGGCAAAAAATGTTAAGAGATTTTACAAGGTCTTACAACTAGTGAAAGTTTGAGGCCACATTTGAACCCAGGAAAATTGAGTCTTACTAACTTCAAGCCTGGTACTCTATTCCATGTACCCCCTAGCTGCCTTCCCTGTATGATACTATTTTACAAATCTGCATAGACTACATATCCTCTTATAGACATTTGAAATGTAATTATTTCCCACGTTCATGCATCTCATTGAGCTAAATACAATCATGCCACTTCCCTGTGGGCAGGGGAAACATTGAAGAGGTGATGGGAATTTGAGGCCAGGAAAGAGGCTACTAGAAAGAACTCTGCTTTGCCTCCAACTCCCTCATCCCTGAAGGGGGCTTTAGGAATAGATAGTAGGACTCAGAAGGGCCAGAGGAAGTTTGTAAAAGGTGGGAGATTATTCCTTAAGCCGTTCCAGGAAGATGAAAGGCATGTTGAGTATGGAGGGGAACACAGAGACCTATCTTTCATCACTATCTACCAAGCTTCTTGGCCTCTTATGTGTCCTCCTTTCATACCACAGGTTCCAGACCATATATAATGTGCAGCGATGTGCCAATCCCGATGAGGACTGGGTTAAGACCTACATTGAAGACCTAGAGCGAACTGGACAGGGCCTTGAACAATGAAGTTCAAAGGGAGAACTTCTCCAATTGGATTCAGTCTCACCAGACTTCAATCTTCTTGAGATCTTCTCCCTCGTAAGACTATATTCTTATCTGTGAAGCATATTTGAAGTAGATTATTTGGTGGTAACTTTAATTATTTATTGATGCCCTTTGCAATTTTGGAGAACACATGGCCTCAATGAGGACCTCTAACAGCCTCTGGGACTCTGTTCTTCTTGGTCTTGGAGCCATCTGCTAGATTCCATGAACATTTATTAACCAAAGTTTTCTAAATAAAACTTTTAAAAGACATACATGATCACGATGGTTTTGGTTTTGAATTTATTAAGGGGTAAGAGGATGGGGAGATAATATTGAGAAATGATTAATTCATTGGGATATGGTCAGGGAATAGGGAACTAGATGGGTGACATACCAGGGAAGCCCCAAATAAGGTGAAACAATAAAGGGGAGAAGAAGCATTAAGAAAGGTGCAATCTGAATGGCTATTATTTCATAAGGTGAAGGAGCAGATAAAGGAGAGGTTTGGAGTCAGAGATCTGACTTCATATCCTAGTTTTGTTGTCTTTGTGACTCTGGGCAAGACATTTAAATGGTCTGGATCTTGATTTCCTCATCTAGGAAAGTGCCTCGCTCTTAAAGTTGTTACTAAAACAGAAAGTAAGGGTTTAAGCAAAATAAAACAAAACTGGGGGTGACCCAAATTTTTCTCTAAATTGTACTTTGGTGCAATGTATTTTGTAGGAATGAATCAATTTTTAAAAAAGCATTTATTAAACTTACTATATGCTACCCACTGAGCCAAACCCTATAAATACAAATAGAAAAAGCAAAATAGTCTCCTCCCTGAAGGAGTTCTCTCTCTTATTGGGAGAGTTAACACACATGCTGTAAGGCAGGAGTCCTTAGATTTCATCAGTAGCCAAGAGGCAAGCTAAGGAAGGACCTTAGGAGGCATTAATAGGATAGATGGTAAGGTCTGGTGGTCTTCCATCTATCCAGGAGGAAGAGACATTGTGGCTCCTATCTAATCCAAGTTGTATGAGTACCCTGGGGGATTCTGAGCATCTCTGAGCAGAGGGATAGTGATAAGGGTCAAAGGGAGAATACCCACAGTGACTAAAGGTCTTTTCTCCAACTGGCCAAAGGAAAAAACTGATTGACTGGTAGGACTCTGAGGTCCTTTCCAGCTCATTTACCATTGTGTTGATTTTCTTTTTATAATTCTATTGTATCACACATTCCTCACCCCCCTCAAATTTTCCTCTACCTTTTGTATTCGATTTAAAAAACCCTCTTACCTTCTGTCTTAGAATTGATGCTAAGTATCAGTTCCAAGGCAGAAGGGCAGTAAGGGCTAGGTAACTGGGATTAAGACCTGCTCAGGGTCACACAGTTTAAAAGTATCTGAGGATAGTTTTGAGTCCAGGACCTTCCATCTTCATATCTGATTCTCTATCCACTGAGCCACCTAGCTGCCCTCATAGTAGATTTTTATGGTCAGGTTCTGTGTTGTTGATTGTTCATTTTTCCAGCTTAGTTTTTGATTTTTACCTTCATATTAAAGTTGGATTCTTTCTCTAGGGTGGGGAGGGGATTACCTCCAGCTTCTGGTTTTTCATGCTACTGTTTAAAAAAACAACAACAACAAAACCCTCTTACCTTTCATCTTAGAACCAATATTGTGTATTGGTTCCAAGGCAGAAGAGTGGTAAAATCTAAGCAATAGATGGAAGGCTAGGTGACTTACCCTGGGTCACATAGCTAGGAAGTATCTGAGGCCAGATTTGAACCCAGGACCTCTCATCTGTAGGCTTGGTTCTCAATCCACTGAGCCATCTGGTTTGCTGTTTATCTTAAGAGCTCTTACTGCATTCTGTAAGTTTTTAGTGCTTCCAAGGTTGTATGATACAAGGAGAGCTGTGGACCCTGCTGTCCTTGCCTTTACACTGGTCTTTATTCAGGAAAGAAACTTGCTCCCCTGCAGCTACAAGGGTTAGCATTCCTCTTGGCCCTGGAACTGTGACCCAGATCTCTGGGCCACAACTGCTAGTGCTCCTTTCTGACTTAGGGGCCCCTGAACCCTTGTGAGCCACCACAAACACTCTTCTCCATCCCAGAACTGTGGTCGGGGCCCCTGCTCTTCTACACTCACAAGTTTTAGCAACTCTTGGCCCTGGAAAAGTGACCAGGATCTCTGCTCCCTTGTGAGTGGTCACAAGTACTCTTCTCTGCCCTGGAACTGTGACCAGGACCCCCTACTCCTTTGTAATCAAAAGTTCTAATGCTCCTCCTTGCTCTGGAACTGAGACCTGGATGTTCCCGATGCTTCTGATCAGCCTCATCTCTAGTGTCACTAACCTTTCCTGCTGATGTCCCAAGTTGTTTTAAGCAGGAAAAATGTCTCCTTCTGACCTTTTGTTGGCTCTGTCACACCTCAATTTGAGGTGTTATTTAAAAGTTTTTTTGGAGGGAAATGTGGGGGGGAGTTCTGCTGAATTCTTGCCTCAGTTCTGCCATCTTGGCCTCCTTTATGAATATTTATAGTCAAACTAAAAATGGGACACATCATATGTTTCCAAAATTCCCCCCATCTGTGCTTCTAAGAACAATTATTTGAAGCACAATGTATATTCATTCTGGTATCTCAATTTTGAATCTGATCACAAGAAGCAAGATAGTTTGTTCTAGTTGGTCTAAAATAAGGAGTTATCAGTGTACTGCTTTAATGCAATGAAAGCATCAAACAATGGGCTAACAAGAATGATTCTAGATGTTATAACAGTATGCCAAGTGACATTATAGAGTAGAGGTATTGTTTTGAAGTGGGATAAAGAAAGTAATGGAATAGGTAGGGAAGCGACTTCATGTTCCAACATTCATGAGTCTCCAACCAGCTATTTCATCTCCTGCAAAGAAGCCAGAAGGCTCTGCAGATTTACTAGACTGCTAGGGATTAGGGCAATTGGAAGTTAAAAGTAAAATTAGTGCCCTGGATAGGAGGTAAATTGATGATATGATGTTCTAACGAGACATAACTCTCATGTGTAACATACTATTAAATATAATAAATCTTACCAAGTAATGCAACTATGCCTTCATCTCAAAGTTTCCATCAGTTTAAGCATTGTTTCTATACTGATGACTTTCAAATCTGTCTAAATCCTTCATCTATCCCCCTAACTCCATTTGTGCATCATCACTTGCCTACTGGCCTTCTTCACTTGGACATCCTATTGGCATCTCAAACTCAACATGCTCAAAACAGAACTCTTTACCTTTCTCTGAACTTTTCTTATTCTCTTAAATGGTCCTTTAATCTTCCCTTTATCCAGTTTGGTAACCTCAGAGTACTTTTGATTCTTTTTCCTTCCTTACCCCTATATCCAATCAGTTTTAAGTCTTGTTGATTCTTCCTCCATATCATCTTTAGTGTCCACTCTCTTCCCTTCACCTATACAATCAATGCTTTAGTTCAAGCTTTTATTGATTCTCACCTTGATTACTGTAATAGATTTCTTTCTTTTTCTTCTCCCTCCCTTCCCTTCCCTTCCCTTCCCTTCCCTTCCCTTCCCTTCCCTTCCCTTCCCTTCCCTTCC
>NC_058133.1:478649307-478664875 GCF_016433145.1 Gracilinanus agilis | reverse complement strand
CTTCCTTCCTTCCTTCCTTCCTTCCTTCCTTCCTTCCTTCCTTCCTTCCTTCCTTCCTTCCTTCCTTCCTTCCTTCTCTCCCTTCTTCCCCCTCTTCTTTGGTCAAGATTTGAACCCAAGACTTCCTGACTCCAGTCTGGCTCTCTATCCACCTAGCTACCCCACCATAATAGAGTGCCAACATTTTTCTCTTTCCAGTTTCTCTCCTCTTTAACTATTCTTCAGTCCAGAGACAAAAATAATCTTCAGAAGGGAGAAGTTTAACCATGTCACTTCTTGGCTTACAAACTTCATTGATTCCTTTCTGTCTACAGGATAAAATAAAAAACACTATGTCTGATATTCAAGGTTTTCCACAATCTGATTCCTGTCTACCTATCCAGTTTTATTTTTGAATGAATTAATGAGTAAATGTATTAATTAATTAAAAGGCATTTACCTTTGTGCTAAGTGCTAAGGATACAAAGTAAATACAGCCCCAGCTCTTTAGGAGTTCATATTCTAATAGGGAGAGACAACACATAGAGAAGGTTTCAGCTGCAAGTCAGATGGCAAGATATCAGGATCTTTAGAGTAAAAAAATGTAAATAGTAATTTCTCTTCTTTAATGTCACTTCCCACTAAGATAATCATATCAGCCCCTGATATTGAAGTACTTGACAGTACCAAGGACTAGAACTTTCTTTCCTGGATCTTCACCAGCTATGACTTTATCTCTTATAGAAATAGTTACTGTGCTGCAACTCCATTGTAGTTCCTTACTAAGATAACTTCTGTGGAGGCTGAGCTGGAAGCAGGATTACTAGTCTGAAGGCTACTCTCACTCCCAGGGATCTTGGATTTACCTGAATATTTGGGGGTGGGGGTAATAGGTTTTTAAAGACTACAATCTATCTCTTGGTTTTGGGCATTCTCTGGTTGTCCTCCATACCTCTCTGTAGGCTTCCTTAAGTCCCAGTTAAAAACCTGACCTCCTACAAGAAGCCTTTCCCAACTCCTCTTAATTCCAGTGCTTTCCCTTTGTTAATTGTCTCCTATTTATCTTGTGTGTAAGCTTGATCTGTATATTTTTTGTTTTCATGTTACCTCCTCCATTAGACTGTAAGTTCTTGATGGCAGGGACTGTCTTTTTGCCTCTTTTTATATCCCCAGGACTTAGCACAGTGCCTGTATCTTTATTTTCACTAACTTCTAAGTGAAATTGAATACTTCCTGTGATTATTTTAAAATTTTCATCTGAAAAGAGATTCATAGACTAATTAGACTGCCAAAGTGGTCCATGATATGAAAATGGTTAAGAACCCCTGATGTAAACATTGCAACTCTTCAAAGGAATGTCAGCTCCTTAATGACAATGACTTTGTACACAGTTGTTTTGTCTCTGTTTTTTTTTTTAAACCAGACTTGTGATTTCATCAGTATAGGGAGCCTGTAGTCACTAACTTTCCCTACCAATGCAGATGGGCACCTTCTCTGCAACTTTATAGTCTTAAAATCTTAATCTCTATTTGCCTCAGTTTCCTCAACTATAAAATGGGGCTAATAATAGCACCTACTTTGCAGAATTATTGAGGATCAGATGAGATAGTTGTAAAAAGCACTTAACACAAAGTAGTCTGGCACAAAGTAGGTACTCTATGAATTATTATTCCCTCCTTTCCCTCCTCCCTCTCTCCTATTTAAAGAGTTGCCTATAGTAGAGGTGTCAAACATGTGGCTCATAGACCACACTCCCAAGTGTAGCCCAAACCAGATTAAAATGTAATTCTAGTCTTTTAACATGCTTTTAACATGTTGATATATTAATTTTTAAAATATACATCTCTTTATATATATAAATATATATGTATTTGTGTATGTTTTCTAAGCCAATATTTTACTTCTAGAGGTCCTTATATGTGGCTCAGTGACCCTCATTTCCTCATTTGAGTCTGACATCACTGGCTGAGAGGTCAAGTGAATTGTCCCTAGGGTCACAAGGCCAGCATGTACCTGAGGCAAGATTTGAACCCAGGTCTTCTTGGTTCTGAGGCCAGCTCTCTAGATGCTTCATCATTCTGTGTCTCAAAAGGGTTTTCTTTACTCCATTTAAATATCCATCAAATATCTAAAAATATTTTTAGAGAAAAATTTTGAATGAGGAAGCAATTTGGGACTTTACCAATTACACAATTTCTAAAAGTTTCTGTTTTATTCTTCTGTTGAGACAAGTTCCTCATGGCACACTGTGGCCATGGTCAGGGTGTCAGTGCCAGCTTATTGAATAGGCCAATGAGAGCTTTCTTTAGGTTACTGGATAGGAGAGTGGCATTTCTACAAGCTTCTCTCACGCTTTGGCATGCAGACGTCTCTCACACAAATACTAACTTTGTGTCTCAAGTTTCCCTAGCTCAACTCAGCTCGGCTGACCTCTTTTTCTTGCTAGGAAAATAGACTTCCTACATCATATAAAATCAGTGCAGGTCCTGGAAAGCCTCTTTGTCTATGGAACAATGTTGTAAAGAAAAGGCTTTAATGGTCAGACACCAGAGTTGATATCACTTTGATTTTCCTAAAGCATAAATCTGATTGTGATGATTCCTTCCTCAATAAATTCCAGTGACTCCCTAATATCTCTAGTAGCAAATGCAAACTCCTTGGTTTGACATTTAGAGCCTTTCTGTTACAACTCAGTTCTAACTTACATTCTAATCTTATAACTCAGTACTCCCCCTTTACTGGCCTTTTATGGATCATCACATGCAACATTCTATCTCTATTCTTACCCAGAGGCACATTCTCCTCTCACCTTCTGCCTCTTAGAATTCCAAATTTCATCCAAAATTCAGTTTCACAGTCAATCCCGACATGAAGTCATTTCTCATCTCCCAATTGCTAGTGCTTTCCTTTCTTCAAATAACCTAGTACTTATTTTGTATTTTTCTGTGTATACAGGCTATCTCCTTTTATAAATATAAGCTTCCCAAGGGCAGTGACTGCTTAATTTTGGTCTCTTGTCTCATCAGTGTCTAGCACATAATAGGTGCTTAAAATTTTTTTAATTAATTAAATTAAATTAATTAAAATTTTTTTTTTAATGATTGAGTGAGTACTTGTAATGACTATACCTGAGAGATTAGCAGATACAGATATCCAGATGCCAAAAGAGTGCCCAGGCCATTTGTGTCAGGTGGGAATCTTTGACTCTAACACTATATAACTGATAAATTCCTGTACATTTGCTCTTGGGTCTACAGTAACCCTGGGAGAGTTCTTTGGCCTATTGTGATGATTAAAAACTCCAAGAGACTGGGTACTAGATAAGAAAATCAGTTTATGGATCTGGTTAGCAATAACCATTAAATTAGTTGGTTAGTGATTTCTCTCAGTGATCAAAGACAAAAAACATTTAGCATCTTGAGTCATTAAATACAATTTTGCAAGCACATTATTCAGCCCTCCCCCAGATATTTCTAATTGGTGAATACTTAATGAAGAGGAGGACTAATTTTTATAATCTGTCCCCAATTTTTTCATGGTGGTAGGGGGAGGCATGCCTGGTCATAAGATTCTAATAATGTCGGTGATCTAGGTGGGAAGACTAAGCTGGGTCTGGTTAAGTTTTTACTTCCATAGCTCATTTCAGTGGGGTACCCAAGGACACTATCTGCGACCCACAGATCTACTTGGTTTATACCAGTTATTGCTTACTAGGCAAGATGAAGCCCATAATCTTCCATTTCAAGCACTCCAATTTATAAGTTTGGGATGGGGAATGTGAAAGCATTTCTTAAATTTGTTAGGAATGAAGGACTGAAGAGATTTCAAAGCGAGACCAAGCCTCATTTAAAACTTAGAAATAAAAAATGATACAATATTAGAAATAAATCTTCTTACTGTGGTACCACATCTCTGCCATCATGATGTTCTACTAGACAGTTCATAACCTTCTATATAATCCTCTAGGGTCTTGGTGGCCAAAGACATGATATAATATCAGCTTCTAATGCAAGTTTAGGAAGCATGTTGTGACCAGGTCAAGGATTCTCTGGGAAACCCAATGCTTGCTACCTCCCCTGCCAATCCCATGTGTTCCTAGGGAGCAGTAATGTTGGACTTCATGACCAGTCTGCCCCTCTCTACAACCTTAAATCATATGATTTCCATACGATCTCTGACAATTTGACCAAGGTAACATATCACCCATTATAATCCATGTTACTTATCAGTTCCTTGGAGATTTTCTGAATCCATAGTGTCCCACTCCCACCTTGCCTTCAGCTTGAACCCTTAGTTGATTTCATACTTTTGAATTGCACTATTTCTTGTCTTTCAGGTAGAAATTTACCTGACTGTTATCCATCACCCAAAGGCTGAGAACGTACCAATTTGGTACAGAGGAAAAAGCCCTGGCTAGAGAGTCAGATCTCCTGGGTTCAAATCCCATCTCTGATGCTTTCTTTCTGTATGACCTTCTTGGGACTTTGTTTCCTCATCTGTAAAATGGAATGGAGAAGGGAGTTTGGAGTATGGTAGATGGTCTTTAAGGTTCCTTTAGTACTAAAATTTGGATGTATGACACTTCTGTATCAAGAAAAACATTTTCTGGTATAACAAGTTGTTTTACTCATCCACCCAAAACACTTCTTTCCAAGCCCATTTTTGAGTTCCACCTCCTAGTTTCCTCCCAGATGAGCATCCCATGCCTGTCCACTGCCTTATAGATTCCAAAGACATTTAAAAAGGAAGTGACAGTATGAAGAATTCTCCAGCTGAAGGGATTCAGAAAATCTCCAAAGAACTGATGAGTAACATGGATGTGGGGTGGTATGTTACTTTGGTCAAGTTATCAGAGATCATATGGATTTCCTGGAGTGAACCAGAGAATCAATGCCAGCTGGTGAATATCTGGGCTAAAAACTTGCATGCATCTTATATAGAACTTTCAGTGTTATAAAGACAAACAGGGTGTAAAGTATATTAAGCACTGGACCTGGTGCTAGTGAGATTTTAATTCAAATCCTGTCTCAAATACTTACTATGTATTTCCCACTTAACCTATGCAAGTCACAATCTCATTCTGCTTCAGTTTCTTCAACTGTCAAATGGGGATAATAATCCATGCACCTTGCAGGGCTGTTATCAAAGGACTTAAAAGTAAAGTATTTTGTGATTTTCATAGCAATATGTTAATGTTAACTATCTTTATCATCATCATCATCAATGTTACAGATTCATAATTTTTCAATTCAAATGCTCAGATGTGATTCTCACATCAAACCCAGGTCTTGTTTCTCTCTAGATAGCTCTAGAACCTTATTATGAATTTAGGGTTTGATTCTACTTCCATCTCTAACAAAACCACATATTGCTTCTGGCTATTTCTAGCTTGCTGACTTGCATTTTGCAACCCCTAAAGCATCCTCTAAACATCTCAAAACTCACAAGGTCACAGAAGCTCCATTCCCTTCACCTGCAACAGAAAAGAATAAACACAGAGGTCAAGGTCCAAGGCCAATTCCTTGGAATAGCTGCAGAGGGAAGTATACATGGACTCTCCCTGTTTAATAACATGGTCTCTCACCAGCTACATCAATGCTAGTTGTTATGACTTAACCTCTCTGGGCTGTAGTTTCTCCATCTATAAAATGGGCATAATAATATCTATCTCACATGTGGGACATGGGTCTTAAATGAGACAATGGATGTGAAATGCTTTTGCCAGCTTTAAGGGATTCAATATTATTATTAACTTTGCAATTATGGGGTTTATCTTTTGGAGGTCTCCAGTAACTGCTATCCCCATTTATTTCAATTTATTCCCTGACCATGTCCAAGAAGGATGCACTCTGGAAATCCCTGGAGAAATATTAACAAAATGGGTTTATTTAACCCTCTTCCTGCCTTCCTGAGAATGATTCCACTTTGTAGATGTTAAAGGGGAGAAAGAGGGTGAAATCTAAGGTTCTTCCAGGCTCTCCCCACCTTTACAGCACTTGGGAAATTATTTCCCTTTGTCTCTTATCTCGACTCATTTGGTCCACTGGGAACCAGTTTCTTTAGTCAGTCCTGGATCTTCTGGGAGCTGGAACTTTATTACAAAGGAGGAGAGGGTGGGGGAGGAAAGGAATGGATGGATAGAGAAGAACAGATGGAAATGATTTTTCAGATCTCTTTGGAGACAGTTGGGGTCTATGTGCCATTTGGAATCTATAGTTCTCTCCTGGCTTCTGAGTGCCAGATAGCTTTAGGTTTTCGGGTCATGCTAGATTAGGCTTTAGTTGGATAACTTGATGACATTCTGATCTACTCCTAGGACCCCAACTAGTGCATGACCTTCCAGCCTCTGTGTCAAAACTGTCTCAGAACACGGAGAAATACTAATTAGATGAAGAAGAATTAGAGCAACTGAACAATTCCTTCACTGACAATATACTCAGAGAAGCATAATTGAAGACAATCAAACAAAAGAAAGGGCAATCTGTTCCTAGAGTCCTACAGAGTGGCATTTGTAACTGCAAAAACCAAACCACACTTCAGAGCCAACAGATAGAGAGACTGCATAGTAGAAAGAGAGAAGGGGAAAGAGAGTGGAATATGCTATTTCAGAGCACCTACTATGTCACATGCACTGTGCTCAGAACTTTTTAGGAATATTTCATTTGATCCTCACAGCAACTCTGCAGAGTTATGTGCATTTTACAGTTAAGGAAACTGAGGGCAATGGAGGTTAAACGACTTTCCCAGGGTCATACAACTAGTAAGTTAATGTATATTCAGGACTTCTTGACTCCACAGCCAACATTGCACCACCAGCTGCCTCTAAAAGAGCAGTGGATAAGGCACTAGACTTGGAGACATGAAGATTTAGATTCAAATCCTGCTACAGACACTTAATACCTGTGTAACCCTGGATAAGGTGCTTATCTTCAATAGATCTCCATTTCTTCTTCTGTAAATGAGATGTTTAGATTCAGCAGCTTCTAATATCTCTTTCAGCTCTCAGGCTATGAGCTTAAAGGCCCAGCAAGAGGGGAATGGCAAATAAATTGGAGAATGTTAATGTAATCAAGTTCTACAGCTCAGTTAAGACCAGAGTATGAGGAATACAGAAAAATATGGAAAGATCTTTATGAAATAATGTAAAGCTTTAAATAAAAAGCAGAAGTAGAAGAGAGAAGGAACTACTTACAACCACACGAGAGAGAAAGTGTGTGGGAATGGATGGGTGAACAAAGAATTCTAATGGAAGCAATTTAAAAGTTCTGACATTTACAAGTCAAAATCTACTTATTTAAATGTAAATAGAAAAGGAAAATGAAATATTGTGAACTCTATTACTATAATTGGACATTTTGCCTCAATATGCTGAGAGGTGCTATGCATATTTTGTCTCAGATTCTTAAGTGGAGAATTTAATGTGAAAAAGTGGAAAAATATTTAAATATGTCCTTGGGCCTTTCTTGTCATGAGAAGGTCTCTGACACAAGAGTTATAGGCAGAGATAGGCTGAGTAAATATTTAACAACCAAAGAATGATCTTCACGTAACCCTGGGACATGGGTGCTATTATCCCCATTTTACAGTTGAGGAAACTGAGTCAGAGTGTGGCATTGGCTTTGAATTGAAGTATTCCTGACTCCATGTTCAGTGTTCTATCTATGCTCATATACTACTTACCTGCCTTATTATGCCCTATTTTACCAGAGCCAGGTAATCATTGCTACATCAATTCCTCAAGGTTCAAGAATACCCTCAAGAGTTTGTGGAATGTCTCTTCTTTATTGCTACCATTGGTTTAAGCCTTGACCACCTGTGCTTGTCCCACTGTTAGGCCCAAGTGATTGGTACCCTAGTTCTATTTAGCTGTGTCATCTAGACTGGTTTTTCAAAAGGGATATTTACTTCAAAGATACAGTAAAAACAAACTATTCCTTCCCCAACATTCAGGGAAGATACTCTCTCCTATAACATCTCAGTCTCTGGAGAGAATTATATGTCAAGTACATAACAATTAGCTGTTTTGCCTCCATAATCTATCCCTGAGAAGAAATGACAAAAGAAGAAAAGAAGAAACGACTTAATATCAGACCAATAAATACAAATCTAGTCCTTTTTCTAAACTTTTTACTATGGTTGTTGACTGTGGTCCTGGCTGCTAAGTGGGTACGTGCATGATATTGGACATGGATTCCTTTAATTGGACATTATTCAAAGACCTAGTATGATTTTCTTTTTTTTTCTTATTTAGATTTTTTTCCATATAAAATTTAGAATTGGATGTTTAAAAATTTTCATCCAATAGATATTTGGCCTTTTTGTGACAATTTTTTTTGATGAATTTGATTGGCAGTGATTCATATGACTCCTGCCTCAGCCATATATCCCTCTGTGATTTAAATGTTTCTTTCTATCCTCCTCAGGGGGGAATGTGTTTTTATTTCATATGGAGAGTTTAGGTTGTCTTAGGAAAAGAGATTTACTACCTCCTGGAATCCAAATGGAGATGCCCATGGAGATCACATGGAGAATGCATGCTGATCCAGGAGCCTAAGAGAGCAACCAGATGTGCAAAATGTTGAACTTGGGGGGGGGGGTTTAAATTCATTTATCTTGTTAAAATTCATTTGTTTTGTTAAATTCATCTGTTTTGTTTAAATGCATTTGTTTTATGTATATATATATATATATGTTTTGTTGTGAAAGAAGGGGACTGCCCCCTGAATATTTTTGTAAAAGAAGCGTCATTTGATTTCCTTATATTGTAAAAATTTATTACCATTCTCCCCTTGTATTGATGTATATACCCTTTATTTTATTGTAATTGTTTATTTATGTTGGTTATGATCCACTGGGGATACTGGTCTCCCAAAGGATGACAGGGGTTAATGTGTCATTTGGAATTATTGTAAGCCCTGGAAGACTATGTCTCCCAAGGATCCCTGCTATAACTTCCCCTGACACTTCCCACTTCCTTTGTGGGAGGTGTCAGAGAAAGTATAAAAGAGAGTTTGGTGCCTTTTCCAAGCTCTCTCTACCCTGGAGGGTCTGCTCTCAAGCCTGGAGGCTCTTGGATCCTGAGCACTCTCTCTTGGCGCCTTTTTCCCTTTCTATATACCTCCTAGTTTTTCCTTGACCTTCCCCTTTCTAATTTAAATAAAACCTAGCTATTCTAAACCCTAAAGTTGCTCTCTGATCTTTTATTTGAGCCCCGAGAGGGCTCTTGTCAATTTCCCTCTGCTGAGGCTGGAGACTGCTACCTTCCTTTCCCTTCCTCTACCTTCCTCTTTCCTTTCTCCTATTCCTCCAGCCCTCCTACCTTCATCCTTCACCCCCTCACAAGGCTCATATTTTAGCTCAATTCATACATAGAATTGGGCCCACCATGTTCCCGTCCAAAGTTGGTCCATCTCCTGAGTGTACCCTTGTCTCAGCTGCCACTGAACTAGGGTCCAGAAGGTCACTCCTTGCTCCCAGGGGGAATAAATTCTAAATTGTCTACAAAACCTTGCCTGAAACTTCAAGAGAGCAAAGTATCCTCTGGCTTCTGGAACCACAGGAAACTAAGCCACCCTCTAAACATTTCAAAACTCACAAGATCACAGAAGCTCACCTGAAACAAAAAGGAAGAAGGAAGGAAGGAAGGAAGGAAGCAAGGAAGAAAGAGCAAAAATTTTGATTGGGAAATTTTAGAAAAAAATAGAATGAATCCTTTTTCTAGTGCAGAGAGGACTCGGAATCCAGATAGAGAGGCTTACATATATTGGGGTTAGAGTCTAGTCAGGAGTGTATACAGTCCATGCAGATTTAGGGAGCATTCTAGTGCCCAGAGACTAAAAGAGTTGACACAGGGAACCAAGGAAGAAAGCCTCTGTTCAGAAAGAGATCCAAAGGTATTCTTAAACAAATGCTGAGTGTAAAAATAGGTGCCATATGGTAACTTTTTTGATCACCATCCAGTTCCAGATCACAGATCTAGGGCAAGAAGAGTGGTCATGAGTATGAGTCCTAGTTGTGTACCTAGCAAGAAACAAGTAGTGGAAATAAACTATCTATCTTTGATCCCAAGAATATGATGACTCAGTTCTAGTCTCTAGCACAGTGTGAGAGCCTGCAATGGAATTACCAGAACCAGAGACCAAAGAAGAGCCATCAGTTCTGTTGCTCTGAATCTCCAGAGCCCCTCAGCAGGTTCATAGTGGCTGAATCCAGCAGCAGTTTACTGAAACTCCCAAAGAAGGACAAGTGGACAGACCTAAACCTAGGTCAGGAATGGATTAGAGCAATGATCAGAGGGAAGAAGTCTCTTTGATTAGTTTAGGGAATAAAAATATTCTTGGATTCACATTTGATTAGTTGAAGAGGAGACGGACTCGGAAGGGTCAAACACATTGAATGCTTATGGGAAAATGATTCCATAAGGATGTATGTACAAAATCAATTGGGGGATGGCTGAGAAAGTTATAGCATATGATTGTAATGGAATATTATGGTGCTTTAAGAAATAATGAGCACGAGGAGCTCAGAAGAACCTTGAAAAACTTATATGCAATGAAGTAGTAAAATAAGCAGAACTGGGAAAATATTGTAAACAGTGACAGGAATATTGTATATAAACAACTGTGAATAACTTAAATATTCTCAGCAATACAATGATCCAAAACAATCTCAAAGGGCTCACAATAAAAAAAAATACCATCTGCTTCCAGAGAAAGAACTGTTAGAGTCTCAATCTAAACCAAAGCAAACTTTTTTTACTTTCTTAATTTTTTTTTTAGTTTCCTTCCACAAAAGGATTAATATGAAAAAAGTCTTACATGATTATACATGTAAAGTTGATATGAGTTTGTTTGCCATTTCAATGTTAAGGGTGGGGGGAAGAGAATTCAAGACTCAATAATCTTTGAAAAATGTTGGAAAGGGGACAGCTTGATAGCTCAGTGGATTGAGAGCCAGACCTAGAGACAGGAGGCCCTGGATTCAAATCTGGCCTCAGACACTTCCTAGCTGTGTGACCCTGGGCAAGTCACTTAACTACCATTGTCTAGTCCTCACTGCTCTTCTGCCTTGGAACCGCTACATAGTATTGATTCTAAGATGGAAGGTTACAGTTTAAAAAAAATGTTGAAAACAGTTTCTTTATGTAATTGGGAAAAAATAAATAAAAACAAGTAAACAAGCAAAACCAAACATGCCTAACAATATAGCTCTTTAAGGTTTGCAAATAATTTGACAACTATTATCTTGTTTTATTCTTATAACAACCCTGGGAGAGATGCTATTATTATCAGCTTGGAGGAGTATGTGTGATGCTTCTATTCCTACACCCTTAAGCTTATTTGGTCTTTAGGTAACTAATGGCAGAAGTCCTAGGGAGCCAAAATCTAAAACTGTTCTGCAAATCTAGTCAGTCTTGAGTAGAGGAGTCTCATGCTACAAAAGGAAAAAAAAAATGATTTACTACCATATAGATGCACAGAATTCCTTCCCCCAGGGCTCTTCACATTCTATCTCTGAATATTCATAAATGGCTTCCTAGTCTTTAAATTCCCAGATGGAGCTTAGTTAGATCAGCCTGGAGTTTGAAGGCTGGGAGGAAAGGGAGATCCACAGAATATTAGTACTAGCAAGTTATCTAGCCTAATAGCCTTATTTTATAGACAAAAATATCTGAGATACCAAGAGGTGAGATATTTCCTTAAGGTGTCATAGATGATAGAGTGAGAGTCATGAGTAGGTATGTTGATCTAGGAGACTTCCTTAATTTAGACTACATAGACAGATGCACTTCTCTACTTAGGGGATTTCCTTACTTTAGAGCATGTAGAATGAATGATGCACTTTTCCACCTCACTGCATTTGAGTGTGCAGGACAAATTGCTCTGATACTATAAGTAGGGGAGCACCTTCTCTCACCTGAAGCTCCTGAGAAGCTATGAGCCCCCAGGACAGCTGTTCTCCTATCCCTGATGTGTCTGTTCTTCCTAGCTCTTAAGTGAGAGTAAAGGAGACAGCAGTGACCTAGGGAGCTTTGAAAGGTAGAAAGAGCAAGTTGCCAGAGGTCAAGGAATAGGAACCCATATGAGAACTTGCCACTTGCCCTAAGTTTTACTGAGTACAGCAGTGTATACATGAGATAGCTGAGACATAATTTTCTGCAAATAAGGGAGAAATTTTGTCTATTAGCTATGCTACAGATGGATTTGGTTGAGAAAATACTTTATTGGAACCTCTTTAATTTTGAGCTCTTTCTCCCCAGAGATAGAAGTGGTATAGAGAAGAGTGTGTCTTTTGGTTCAAAAAGGTATGCTTGTTACTTCTTTTCTTGCTATATCTTTTCAGTAAATAATCTTTTATACATTTTTTTAAATTGAACTATGCAATATAAAGCCATTGTTTCAATACTTCTAATGATTGTACACCTCATTCATCACCAGTATAGGTAAAACAGTACTTGATTCTTTACTTAGGAAGGGAAGTGGTTGAGAAACATGCCCCCAGAGTAACTGGGAGAAACATCTGCAAAAGGGGCATCCCTCAGTCTTCTCTATGAGGACTCCATCAACTTAGATATCTCTCTCTCTCTCTCTCTCTCTCTCTCTCTCTCTCTCTCTCTCTCTCTCTCTCTCTCTCTGTGTGTGTGTGTGTGTGTGTGTGTGTGCAGTGGAGACAGAGTCAGAGAGAGAGAATGGGAGAGGAGAGGAGAGAGAGAGAGAGAAAGAGAGAGAGAAAGAGAGAGAGAGAGAGAGAATGTTATTCTCTATAGGGCTATTTCCTAGTGCTTCAAACTCATTAGTAGGCTTCAGCTGAAACTACAGGTCCCAAGTAACTCCTAATTATCTTAAGATTGGTAGAAATTCCAGTAATATGCATGCCACTATAAATTCCAAATTAAAACAGTGCTGTGGCAACATGGAGAGTGGCTATAATGGCTAAAACTAGCACAGTGTTCCTGTATGTATGCTTTGACTAATAAAGTCAATTCTGGTTAAGCCCCATCAGGTTGATCTATCTGTCATAACTGAAATACACCAAAACATCAAAGACAATATATGTCTGTTCTGGACTCAGTTGCTTAGAATACTGTCATTCTAGTGAGGGCGTGGGTTTGTCTGTTAGTTCAGAAAGAAAAAAAAATGCAGATCTCTCTTCTAAGTCATAATTCCTAGAGGCACAGAGTAAAAAATTGTGGTTGAGTAATAAGCCAGATAGCTTCCCTAGAAGTCAATTGTTGGCCACATCTGCAAAGTGGCTGAGCTTGGGAACTCAAATAAAGGAAACCAGATATAGAGCTCAGTGAGGAAGTCACACAACCTTTTCCATTCCAGCACATGCCTATTGTATGAATAACATTAGTTCTTGTTAGAGTGGAAGAATCAACTGCTTAACTTTTTGCATTCTGAGTCTAACAATTTCTTTTTTTTTAATTTGAAAATTTTTATTTAATTAATTAATTTTGAATATTTTTCCATGGTTACATGATTCATGTTCTTTCTCTCTCCTTCTCCTACCCCCTCCCATAGCCAATGAGCAATTCCACTGTGTTTTACATGTGTCATTGATCAAGACCTATTTCCATATTGTTAATATTTGCATTAGGGTGATCACTTAGTCTGACAATTTCTACTGAAATTGTCAAATTCCTTTGTAGTCAAGGAGAGGGCAAATTTAGCTATTTGGGGGCCTTACTTAGGTATCAGAACCCTCACAGTCCTGTTCCCCCAGTTTATTCTAAGTCCCATGAGTCAAAGAAAAACATTAATACTGTATGTATCATTTCACATACAAGTGTTCAAAAACAATTAAAAATTAATTTGTATTAACATTTAAAAATTAACTTAAAAATTTTAATCTATATCTAAGTATTTCTTGTTCAGGATGATAGATGCCTAACTAGTATAGTCCCTTCATGCCCATGGTTATACTCAAAGACAATTTGAGATAACATAAGAATCTTCAAGAAGGAAAACCACCAAATTATAAAATTTCCAAAGTCAATATCCTGGAACAATGTTTCTACTGAAACAACTTCCTTGACCACTTCCCTTAAGAATCAGAGGAGTATCCTCCCTGTGATCCAAAGCTTAGTTCTTTCAGAACACCTTTTGGTTAGTTATAGCATTAGTCATTTCTGGAGGTGGGGAAGACAATGATTTCAAGCAGACAAGAGTTTCTCTTTGTTCTAAATCTCATTACCACCCTTATTCCCTAACCTCAGGACCTTAGCCTTTGTTATTGACTTTTTACATATTTAGTCAATTATGATCATTAGTCAATAAACATTTATTACTTTTACATAGATAAAATCTTGATTGACAAAAAATTATGAGCTAAATCACATTTGTTCCATGCTCCCAATTAGGAAAATTCCTAACATTTAAGTAGAGTTTGAACAGTTTGCCTAAACTGAACATTTATATTTATCTACAATTAACTTCTGGTCTTTCTCTGTAGTTTAGGCAAAATTCAAATTGCTAAAAATTCTGGGGAAAAAATGCAGATTATATTATAGTGTCAAGGAATAATCAAGTCTTAAAGTATTATACAAATGCTAGTTATTATTATTAGGGCAGCAAAGTGGCACAGTGGCTTGGAATCAGGAAGACTCATCTTCCTAAGTTCAAATCTGACTTTAGACATGTACTAGCTAACTGTGTAACCCTGGGCAAACCATTTTAACCCTATTTACATCAGTTTCCTCATCTGTAAAATAAGCTGGAGAAGGAAATGCTGTTGTTGTTGTTACTCTCTAGCATTTCCCAAATCTAGCTCTATTTTGTGTAGATTGAATATCATTATATTCATTTTTCATCTGAGTCCTAATGAAAAACAAAACCAAAAAAACTACTTCTGGAAATGAAAAGCACTGAGATGATTGCTGAGAGGCCTTATTTTGGGAAAAATTTTGAAGTAGGTATTTTTCTTGATTGCTTTCAAAACTCCCATCCTTAACTTCTCTACTAATTCCTTTGTCTACATTTTACAAGCACTTAGTAGCCTCTTGTTCTTCAGTTGTTCAGCGCTGTTTGTGGTTTGCCATTTTCTTTTCCAGCTCATTTCTCCTACTAGAATACAAACTCCTTGAGTGAGGGTAGAGACTTTCTTGTTTGCTGGTATTGTACCCCCAGCACTTAGTACATTGTCTGTGCTAAATACTTCATGAGTCTGCTGTCTGTCTACCTATCTACGGACCTACCTACTTTTCTTTCTCCTCCTTCTCCTCCTCCTTCCTTCCTTCCTTCCTTCCTTCCTTCCTTCCTTCCTTCCTTCCTTCCTTCCTTCCTTCCTTCCTTCCTTCCTTCCAGAAGGATGGTATGGGCTAGGCAATTGGGGTTGTGACTTACCCAGGTTCATATAGCTAGGAAGTGTCTGAAGCCAGATTTGAAACCAGGACCTCCCATCTCTAGTCTTAGTTCTCTATCCATTGAGCCATCTAGCTGGACCCCTGCCAAATCTTTTGAAATAATTTCTATTTTGATTACATCTTTCCTGCTTCTCTCTCTGTCTCTCTCTGTCTCTCTGTCTCTCTGTCTCTCTCTGTCTCTCTCTGTCTCTGTCTCTCTGTCTCTCTCTGTCTCTCTCTGTCTCT
>NC_058133.1:478636160-478649289 GCF_016433145.1 Gracilinanus agilis | reverse complement strand
CTCTGTCTCTCTCTGTCTCTCTCTCTCTCTCTCTCTCTCTCTCTCTCTCTCTCTCTCTCTCTCTCTCTCTCTGCTATTATGGGACTAAGGCAGATAAAAATAAGAGAGCCTTTACTCAAATGGGGTTGGTAGAATGTTGAGGAGGGAACAGACTTAAGAGACTTTGGGAGATGGAACTGCCTAAACTTGCTAATTGATTAGATATGAGAAAGGAGAGAGAAGTGTGAAAAACAGTCTAAAATCATAAACAAAGAAGACAGGGTGCATAATGGAGCCCTGGAGAGAAATAATGAATTCAGAAGGATGTCTAGGCTGAGGGAAAATTTTTAAAAATGTTGATTTTGGTCATATTCAGTTTGAGATGCTTGAGAGACAACAAAGTAGGTCTGAAATTCAACAACAGGCTAGACTTGGAGATTCAGATTAGGAAATCATCTATATAAAGATGAGAATGAATGAGGTTGCCATAGTGATATGGGGGGTAGGGGCTTCCCCATGACACCCCCAAACCCCAGATTATGTCCCACTCCTTTTTTCTTGCATTCTTGCACTACTAAGGGAAGGTGACTTTGAGCTAAGAGGAAGATCCCCTTTGGCCTCTCTCATTCTTGATGAGCACAGATAGGCACCTCCCAGCTTGCTCCTGATAAGCATCTATTCTATATCCCACCTACCTCATTCTCTAAACTGAACAGTTTACCCCTTTTGACTTTGAGGCATAGGGCATAACCACATGACCCATCTTGGGTTCCAGAGACCCAGTAACACATCATCATAATCCTATCTTTAGGCACATAGTCCCTTGTCAAAAGGTTATATGAAACCCAGAATGCATCTCCTCTGCAAGGTAGCTTTCCATCCACTTTTCCTCCCTTCGTCATTCCATTTGACTTAACCACTTGACTTACATTCAAATTAATAAATCTCTTTTATTTTTAAGCTAGCTATTGAAGTCTATCATTTTTGACAAGGACAACCTGTCCAGATCCAGGGTTTTACCTCAAAGCTCCCCCACAACATTTTAGTGCTGAAAATTCTGGATTCCTGAGATATCATCACATACCTATCAGTTTGGCTAAAATGATAAAAGGACAAAATGATAAATTTTGGAAAACATGTGGAAAATAGGGATACATATAATGTTGGTGGAAGTGTAAACTAATTGAACCATTGTGAAGAGCCATCTGGAATTATACTCAAAGAGTGTGCACCTTTTGACCCACTAATAACATCATTGGGTTTATTTCTTAAGGTGATCAAAGAAAAAGGAAAAGAAACTATACATTCTAAAATATTTATAGCAACCCTTTTGGTGGTGACAAAGAATTAGAAACTGAAGAGATATACATCAATTGGGGAATGGCTGAATAAGTTGTGGTATATGATTGTAATGGAATACTGTTGTGCCATAAGAAATAACAAACGATGATCACAGAAAACCTGGAAAGAATTATATGAAGTGATACAAAATGAAGTGAGCAGAGCCAAGAAAGCATTGTACATAGTAACAACAATAATGTATAATGGTAATGTGTGTGAATGACTTAACTTTTATCAATGAGGTGAGGATCCAGGACAACTCCAAGGGACTCATGATGAAAAAAGTTATCCACTGCCATAGAAGAAACATTCAGGATCCAAATGCAAATTGTAATATAGCATTTGTCACTTTATTTCCTCCATGAATTTTTTTCTAGTGTAAGTGATAATACATGTCTTGTTTCATAACATGAAGAACAGGAAAATATGCATTATGTGATAATGTACAACCTGTCTTCTTGGGGAAGAAGGTAGAGAAGGAGGAGAAAAAATATGAGATATAGATTTTTTTGGACATAAATAATGTGAAAATTTGTTTTTCTTGGATAAGTATATTTATTATAATGTATTACATATTTGCAACAAATTACATGTATTATTTCATTGTTATTTACATTGTTATATTATGTCATAAATGCAAAAAATAAAAAATAATTGGTAACAAAAAATGGAGGAGGGAAACTCTCAGAGCCCAAAGTAGATGGTCTCAATCTTACTGGAGGCTAGGTCAGTTGTTATGGAGGAAGAAAGGGAATAAAGAAAAAAGAAGAGATTTGGAATAGAAGGCAAGGGGGAATGAGACAGAAAATAAAGGATATTCAAACAGCAACAGACCATACATACTTCTGCTGCGACTCTGTAACTATCAACCCAACAATGATATGTCAGTGTTTTGCTTGATTGCACAAATATAATGTATATCAAATTGCTTGTTTTCTCAGTGAGGCGAGAAGAGAGAAAGGGAAGGAGAGAATTTTGCTCTCAAAATTTTTAGAAAATGCTAAAAAATTTTACATGTAATTAGAAAAAATAAAATACATTTTTTAAAAAAAAGTATTTATGAGGCATTGTACCAGGTACTAGGGATACATAGACAAAAACCCTACCTTCAAAGAGTTTACATTAACCTAAGAGGAATATATATCCTATGCACAAATAAGTATAATGCAAGGTAATTTGAGGGGAATCTAGGAAGGCTTCACTGAGGAAGTGGTACTTGAGCCATGTCTTGAAGGAAGATAAGGATCCTGAAATGCGGAGGTAAACAGAGAGTATATGCCAGGCATGGGAACTTGAAAAGCACAAATGCCAGAGATAGAAAGTTGAGCTTGAGTCAAAGCTTAACCAGTCCAGCTTGGCTAAAATGTTGAATGACGAAAAGGGAATAATATGGAATAAACTTGTAAGGTTCAAGGCAGGTTATGGAGAACCTTAGATGCCAGACTGAAGGCTTTAAGATGAAGAGCTACTGCAGATTTTCTTAAATCTAGGGAGTGATCATGACGGGGTGGGGGCAGGTAGGTGACTCAATGGATTGAGGGCCAGGCCTACAGATGGGAGGTCCTGGGTTCAAATTTGACCTCAGATATTTCCTAGCTGTGTGACTTTGGACAAGTCACATAACCCCCATTGTCTAGTCCTTACTGCTGTTCTGCCTTGGAACCAATACACAGTATTGATTCTAAGATGAAGGGAAAGGGTTTAAAAAAAAAAAAAGAAAGTGATAATGGTCAGAACTGTGCCTTAAGATGACCATAGCAGCTACATAGATTGAAGAGAGGGAGAAGGGTAGCAAAGGGACCAACTAGGAAAATGGTTATAGGAATAGAGAAAAAGATGGGACATGTTATAGAAATGGAATCAACAAGTCTTGGCAACTTATTGGATATGGAAAGGTTAGGCAGATCAGCGAGTGAGAAGTAAGAATGGAAGATGAATTGGAAGTTATAAATCTGGCATTTGAGAGGTTATAAGCCTCTGGAGGGATAAAAAAGGAAAGTTTGGAGGAGGGAAGGTTTAGGAAGGAAGTTGATGACTCACAAATGATGTGACTTGGATGTGCTGGCCAGCCATCCCCATAGAGATATCTACCAGGCAGAAGGAAACTTGGAAATGGAAGTTCCAAAGGAAGATAACGGCTGGACACAAAGATATGGAAATTCTCCATACAGCTGTATCTACCTCATGGGATTATGGTGAAGACCAAAGCCTTAGAGTGCTACTTAAATATACTAGGGCTAAAGCAACTGTTTAAAAAATCAAGCCATTCCCCAATTGATAAATGGGCAAGGGACATGAACAGGTAATTTTCAGATAAAGAAATCAAAACTAGCAATAAGCACAAGAGAAAGTGTTCTAAATCTCTAATAATTAGAGAAATGCAAATCAAAACAACTCTGAGATATCACCTCACACCTACCAGATTGGCTAAAATGATAGCAGGGGAGAGTAATGAATGTTGGAGGGAATGTGGCAAAATTGGGACATTAATGCATTGCTGGTAGAGTTGTGAACTGATTCAACCATTCTGGTTGGCAATTTGGAACTATGCCCAAAGAGCTCTAAAAGACTGCCTGCCTTTTGATCCAGCCATACCATTGCTGGGTTTGTACCCCAAAGAGATCATAGATAAAAAGACTTGTACAAAAATATTTATAGCCGCGCTTTTTGTGGTAGCAAAAAACTGGAAAATGAGGGTATGTCCTTCAATTGGGGAATGGCTGAACAAATTGTGGTATATGCTGGTATATATGTGGTATATACTGTGCTGAAAGGAATAATAAACTGGAGGAATTCCATGTGAACTAGAATGACCTCCAGGAATTGATGCAGAGTGAAAGGAGCAGATCCAGGAGAACATTGTACACAGAGACTGATACACTGTGGTAAAATTGAATATAATGGATTTCTGTACTAGCAGCAATGCAATGACCCAGGACAATTCTACGGGATTTATGGAAAAGAACGCTACCCACATTCAGAGGAAAAACTACAGGAGTGGAAACACAGAAGAAAAACAACTATTTGAACACATGGGTTGATATGGATATGATTGGGGATGTAGACTCAAAACAACCACACCAACGCAACAATCAATAATATGGAAAGAGGTCTTTATCGATGATACATGTTAAAATCAGTGGAAATGTCTGTGGGCTATGGGTAGTATGGTGTGAAGGGGGGGGGAAGTGGGGTGAAGGGGAAAGTAAGAACATGAATCATGTAACCATGGAAATTTTTTCTAAAAAATAAAAAATAATTAAAAAAAATAAAATAGCAGTTTGTCAGTGAGTCAAAATAAATAGACAAATAAATGTACTAGGGGTATTATACTATATATATTATAAAAATACTAGTGATTATTAAATTAAACACATAGAAGTAGATGAGATTAACAGAGATAGAGTACCAAGAGATAAGAGAAGAGGGCTAAGGACAAAGCCTTGAGATAGCCACCTCCTTTTAGAAGGCAGATGATAGAGGAGGATCCAATAAGGGAAACTGAGCAGGAGAAGTCAGACAAGTAGAATCAAGAGAAAGCAGTGTCATAAAAGTCAAGGGAAGAGAAAGTATTCCAGTGATTGAGTTGGTAGTATCAATTATTGACAGGATTAACAGTTGTACAAATATCAAATGTATGAGGACTGAGAAAAAATCATCTGATTAAGAAAATTCAGAGATTGTTTGTGACCTTTGAGAGAGCAAGTTCAGTTAAGCAGTAGTGTGAAAAGTCAGACTACAAGGGGTCACTAAGTGAGTGAATAGTGAGGAAATAATGGCAGAAAATATTGATAAATTTTCTAGGATGATGGCAATGAAATGGAGGACAGAAAGAGGATAATAGCTTGAGGGGATAAAAGGGCAAAGTGGAGTGTTAGGATTTCTTTTTTTAAGGATAGGAAAGACCTGGGCATGTGGTAAAGGCATCTAGTAGATAGTAGATTGAAGATTAAGGGATACCAAATAGCAAAGGATCCAAGGCACAAGTAGAGAGGTTGGCCAGTAAAAGGACCACCTCCTGTCTGAGACTGGAACAAAGGAATCTAAGAATAGTTCAAGATGAACTCAGGACAAATGGCCTCAACTTTCTCACTAAGGGTGTAGTCCTTTGCTGGTCCAAAGCTGTAAGGTCAGGTTTGGGAGCTTCATTAGAGAAGAAAAATCTTGATGCAGTCAATTACTAAGAAGGATATGAGATGGCCAACTGAAGGAAGAATAAAAAGATTCTGAACTAAAAATCTCATTGAGATGAATTAATATCAGTGTATCCAGTGGAGCCATGTAATGTTCTCAAAGAACCTTCAAAAGAGAGTGGATGGTGCATGTTACCCAAAGATGAACATAGTCTGGTCATAAAAATAGGGCAAAGAGACAAATGGGTCAAGGGTGGATGATAGGATATGGTCAAACTGGTCAACCATAGGATCAATACTTTAAAGGAGAGAAAATGAGACTAGAACAGATGTGTTTGGATGAATAGGAAAGGATAGAAGAACTGAAAGTCACAATGAGAATGAAAACTAAGCTTAAAATATATGGCTCAGTGAATAGTCCTAGAGTTGGGATTCAAATTCTGAATTCAAATTTGACCTCTGACACTTCCTAGCTGAGTAACCCTGAGCAAGTCACTCATCCCCATTTGCCTAGCCTTTGCCCCTTTGTCTTAGAGTTGTTACTAGGACATAAAGTAAGTTATGTGTGTGTGGTTTTTTATTCAAATTAGCTTTAAGAGGAATGAGGCAGAAGGAGGAATAAAAAGACAGACTTTAAGCAGAGAGAAATTCAAATATTTCAAATTTGATCAGGAGGAGATAAGATTTTCTCTATTGGCAGTTATAGGCAATTATAGGTAGTTATAGGGTAGTTAGTTAGGTATTAGGCAATTTCTTTCTCTACCTCTTTCCTATATTTCTCTCCTTTACTATATTCATTTTACTATATTCTTTTACTCTTTATTTCTATTTTAGTAAGACTAAATTGTTAATTGTTAAAAGCTGCTAGTTTTCTTTATTCTGGCCTAAAGGGATAATATTAATTTACAACTCTACTATAATCTCATTAAAACTTAAGTTATTAAAAGCTGCTCTCTTATTTTGTTAAAACTCCTAATTTAACCCTTACAGTTGATAAGTAGGAGCTTAAAGAGCACACGCAGAGAGCTTGACAGGGTCATTTAGAGCTTTTAGGTATCCCCAGAGGTCATCTAATACAACTCGCCTTATTTTGCAAATGAGGAAAGAACTCACTCACTCAATGTCTAAAAGATATTAAGCTGTAGAACAACCATTTGCAGAGTCACTGACTCCAAATCCATCATGCTTTCTAATGCTTCATGAGGAAGAGAAAGGTTAAACAGAGAGTGACCTTGAATCACAGGAATTAGGAGAGCAGGAAATTCAAGTCTGCCAGCCACAGCATTCTCCAGGGTCCTATGATGATGGAGAAATCACTAGCCTAAGCCTGCAGTGGTTCCCAAACTTTTTTGGCCTACTGCCCCCTTTCCAGAAAAAATATTACTTAGCTCCCTGGAAAAATATATATAGGAAATATATATATAGGAAAGATAAATGCGCCTGTGGCCATCACCACCTTCCTAGATCACTGTAGCACCCACCAGGGGGTGGTAGCACCCACTTTGGGAATCACTGGAAGGCCTTGGAGAAGGAACAAATAATTTAGAAGGCAGAAACTACTCAGGGAAGTTTCATAGGTCAGAGAAGGCAAAAGAAAGCCAGGGAACAAGGGTTCTAGAGTAATAGAATAAAACTTTCAAGTGGCTGACTACAGGATTGACTGGTTTCTAGGAGGTAAGAGGACCAGTAATATGGAATATGAAGCCTCAGTCCAGTTAGTCTTTCCACCCTTGAAAGCACTTTGAGGCACCCAGTCTCAGGTCTTACGGAGATAAAACCTGTACTACCACTCTGGCTCTTGGTGTCTGTTGAGTTTCCAGCATTGCTTACAAAAGGGAGGGAATTAAGAGCTAGAAGGGATGTAAGAAAACATCTAGTTCAGCTCCTTCATTTTGTAGAATAGAAAACAGAGGTGCAAAGTTGGAGGAGTGACTTGCCTAATATCACATCATATATTGGTGGCAGAGCTGGCATTTGAACCCAAGTGCTTTCAACTTTGAAACAAGGTTTCTGGCTCCTGTAATGTGTGACAAGTCACATGAAGAAGAAATACTCCTCAATCTTCCAATGGTATTTACATTTAAAAATAGGATTCTTGTTAATGTCATGCCTACAATTCCTTCCTTCCTCTTCCACGGATAAGAATCCTTAGCTTCCTTGGAGGATTTCCAGATCTCTGCCCTACTCTTATTAGTACTCTCTCCCTCCCTAGAATTTCCATACATAGATCTATCTGCTTATTCATAAAATGTAAGCCCTTTAAAAGCAGGAACTGCTTTTTTGTTTTGTCTGTGTGACTTTGAAGCCTTGAACTTGGTAGGTGGTAGAATAAATGCTCATTGGATTGGGCTATATTGGAATGGTTTAACTCAGAAGAATTTCTTACTGGTAGAATTTCAAATATTGTAGAAAAGTGAAGGATTTCAGGTCATATAGAAGATGTTTGGGGACAAGTGGAACTGCCCCAAAACTAGATTACTGACCTGCTCTCTAACTACTGTCTAGCCTTCATCGTAGGCTGTAATTTATTACTTGGATGAATTCCTGTCAGGGAGAGGATGAAAAAAAGGAACAGTCAGTAACTCCTTGTTCTGCTATTTACTAGCTTCTTTTTTTCTTCTTTTCTTTCTTTCTTTCTTTTTTTTTTTTTGTTTTCTTTGGCTGTCCTTCTTGGCTCAAAGAGCTTGACTGGGTAATGTGTTATTACACAGTGTTTACACATGGATCTGGCAACATGAATCATACATTTCAAAAATGTCAGCTCATTGGCCGGTCCCATCCTTCCAGGTAACTATGCCCTGCCCTGGGCCTGCATTCTGAAGAGGTTCAGCAGAAAGATATAAATGCTAACTCTGGCCTGACTTTTTTGCTGTCTGAAGACTCTAGGATCCAGTATGAAGTTCTCAAGTGGCCTACTCTTCCTCCTGGTACTCCTGGCCTTCAACATGGACCAGCAACAAGCTAGAGAGATCAAACGATCATTAATTCTGGGTAAGTCAGAAAAAAATATTCCTTTAAGGAAGGCAGTCAGGGGCAGCTAGGTGGCTCAATTTATAGAGAACCAGGCCTAGAGATGGGAGGTGACTTCAGATGTGGCCTCAGATATTTCCTAGCTTTATAACCCTGGGCAAGTCACTTAAGCACAATTGCTTAGCCTTTACCACTCTTCTGCCTTAGAAATAATACTTCATAACTGATGGTAAGATGGGAAGTAAGGGTTTAAAAAAAAGAGAAAAGACAATCAGAAAGAAGAAAAATAGAAGCCCAAGGCAGTGAATCCTAAGACATCTTATACAAAGAGTCACCAGATAAGGGATGCCTCTACTACAACATCCTCCTTTCCACATTAGACTTTCCCTACATCTTCATCCTTTCTGACTTCCTTCTGAGATGCCTCAAAAAGAAGTATGCCACTTCTTTCTAAAGATTACAGACTGTAGACCTGGAAGGAGTCTTATCAATCATCTAATCCAAAGGACCTCTTGATCATCAAGTCCTGGGGTCCATAACTTTGTTTTTTCTAATAGCTTGATGATTGTATTTTAATGTAACTGTTTTCTTTAATGACCCTTTGTATTTTATTTTATACATTTAAAAACATTATTGTGAGAGGGGGACCATAGGCACTGAGGAGTCCACAACACCCACATACAAAAGGTTAAGAACCTCTGACCAAATCTAATCTGCTCTTTTTACAGTTGAAGCAACCACGATTCAAGAGAGTTTATGTGATACGCCCAAGTTTACAAAAGTAGACCCAAAATTTGAATCCAGTTTCTTTACTCAAATGTTAGTGATTTTCCTACTACACAGGAACAACCTGAAGTTTTTCAAGCTCTAGTGAAATGATGTATTGATCTTCTCATTTGTGTCTTGAACCTCATCTATCATCCCTTTTCTTTCTTGTGTAACCAATCTTTTCCTCTTCATTGGTTTGAATGCATTCCTTAAATTAAAACAAATATGAAAGCAAAAAACTTCATATAAAATCTTCTTTCCTATCTCTCCATTTCACTGTCAAACTTCTAGGAAGAGTAGTCTGTACTCATTACTTCCACTTCTTCACCACCCACTTCTTCCTTGAAGAGTGGTATTTACATTATTCTACTGAAATTGTTTTCAAAGATCAACAATAACATCTCTAATCACCAAATTTAAACACTTTTTTTCCTCCCAAGTCCTCATTCTCCTTGACTTCTCTTCAGTATCTGCCTGTGCTGACCACTTTCTTTTTTGAAACCCTCTGTTTGGCTTCCATAAAATTACATTAGCCTGATTTTCTGTCCTCCCTCCCCTACCACAACATGAACACTCCCCAAGCCCCCCCCCTCTCCCCACTTCTTACTTTTACATTGTTGTAGTTGCATAGTTCCTAATTCTATTTTATTCATATTTCTTTTCTTATAGCTCATTTTTCTTATAGATCATTTCTTATAGCTCAGTAATTCCCTCTAATTCATGTGCCATGATTTGTTTAGTCATTCCCTAATCAATCTCTCCATTTACAAATAAGGAACCTGAGGTTCTGAGAGGTTGTGACTTGTCCAAGGTCACCCAGGCCCTCTGATTCCAGAACTGATTTTTTTTCTACAGCAAACAACTTCCCATCTTGTTTCCTTTGTTTCCTTTCTTCCTGATATTTATTTAAACTACAAGCACTAAATATTGGGTCAAGGGCAGCAATGTCACCAAGAATCAGACTATATAATTGGGAAATATGTCAAAAACAAAAATACAATAGATGTGGGTTTCTAATTTCTACCTTCACAAATCCTTATACACAGTTGGTTTTAACTTTCTGTTACCTATATTATGGCTTACTTTTCTCCATTTGATTATTTCCTGATATTAGATCCTTGTGCATACATGTGTGAAAGGGACTGGGACTGTGATTCTGGAGAACACTGTATCAAGAATGGATGTAACCAGATCTGCTCAGATTATGTTTAGGTAAGAGGACCAAATCTTATTCCCTGCTCTCAGTTCATTCCAGAAAAGTCATGATGTTGACTCAACCAATTTTCCTGAACAGTCTGGTTAACCAGTGAGGAACAAACACCTACCTGTATCTCTCTCTGTGCATCTCCATATTGGGGATCACTCCTCTCACACCCCACCTCTACTGCCTTTCTCAAGGGCAATGCTAACATTAAAGGGAAAACTTGACTTCTGCAATATTCCATTAGTCTCTTCATCTCTCTTTCAAGTGATCAGGGAATACAAAAACAAACACAGAAACAAAACACCAGAAAACAAAAACAAACAAATATACCAAATAGTCAAATTGCTTCTTTCCTCCTAATGTAGTTTATCATAGTCATTTTATCCAAGCACTTCTGTAGATATGGAAGGAGCCTTGGAAATCACTTAATTAAATCCTCTCATTTTACAGATGAGGAAATGGACCCAGAAACAGAAAGAGGTTTACTCCATGTCCCACAGCTAGTAAGTGGCAGAGCCTAGGAGGCAGCAATGTGATGATCTGGAATCAGCAATGTGATGAGCTCTGGAGTCAGAGAATATGGGTTCAAATCCTCTCTAATGTTTTTTGCCTCTGTGACCTGGGGCAAGTCCCTGAAGGCTTTATATTCCTCATCTGTAAAATGAAAAACTTGGACTAGATGACTTTTAAGGTCTTTTCTCACCCTGGATCTATGGTCTAAAAGAATTGAACCAAGTACTGGTACTTAAATTCCATGATCCTGTCAGGCAGAAATCCTAACTGACAATGAGGTTGGTTACTTGACTAGCTTTGTGGCCCTTGTCTGGCTAGTTATCCTCACTAAAATTCCAGCTTCTTCATCTGTAAAATGGGGAAAATAATAATTATGGTACCAACCTCACAAGGTGTCGTGAAATTCAAATGAGCTCAAGTTTGTAAAAATGCTTTGTAAACCATAGGGAGCTATATGAATACCAGTTATTTTTATTATCTCCTACTGCTTTCCTCTATAGGTCTGTATTTGCTTTAGCACATTCTCATTTTATAAGTGGGAAGCTAGGTAGTACAGTGGATAGAGCACTGGGTGTGGAGTCAGGAAGACCTGATTTTAAATTAGGTCTCTGACACTTTGTTAGTTATGTGTCCCTGGACAAGTCCCTCAGTTCCTATTTACCTCAATTTTCTCATCTGAAAGTGAGCTGGAGAAGGAAATGGGCAAATCACTTCAATATTTTTGCCAAGAAAACCCGAAATGGGTTCATAAAGGGTCAGATGCAATTGAAAACAACCAAACAACAAATTCATAAGGACCCTGAGGGCAGGCTTTGTGTCTTTGGGTGGGGTTGGTTATAATGCCTAAAGCATTGTGATAAGTGTTTAGAGATGAAAGTGAAAGATTTGGAAGACTGGGATTTGAGAACTTGGGATACTCCATTTATGCCTGACCCTCATTCCTAGTGGGTTTCCTTGGGCATCTATGATACAGGCTAATGTAGAAAGGGGTCAATTGGATCAAAAAGCAATCATCTATAGAAAGGTAGTAATTCGCCTGCATGATCCAAATGAGCCAGGAGCCCTATGAAACACATCAAGTTGTTTTATGGAAGGGGTTCCCCTAGTTACACACACTTCTGTCATCATGGGGGTGGTGGACAGTGGAAAGCCCCAGGACAGGCCAGGGCAGCTGTAGGGTCATTCAGTGTGTAAGATCCTTGCTTTAATTTATTTTTGTTTTTTTTTCATTTACTAGGATCTCCCATGAGAAGAACCACCCAAGAAAAGTCCACTTACAGTTGTTCATGTCTTGCTGGAATTCTTGCCTTAGAAAATCTGATAGATAGTGGAAACTTAGGACAGGGTGGAGGAGGTGGTCAGGAGAGAAATGATTAAAAGGGTACAGTGGAGAGAAAAGGGAAGTGTGACTTCTCAGAAAACCTTTCCTTCTTAATAAACCATTTTCATTTCAAGAACTCAGGCTATACATTTATTCCTTAAGAGGATGAGTATTATTTTTCATTTTAAATTCATGACCCTTAAGCTTTCTTTGGTAAGATTTCAAGACTGATATAGGCATCACAAGCCTTATTACTCAAATTAACTCCAACCTACTCCCTCGACTCTACCAGAGCAGAGTAAAGAAACCACTTTCTTTGTAAAATAAGTAAGGGACACCATGACCTGATTTAGAAATCAGGATCCTGAAAGCATGGCTTTAATGGAGGGAGTATACCTTCCACTGTTACTTCCCAGGGTTTATATTTTATCTGGGCTAGAAGCATGATTTATTCATTCTCTTAGGCTAAGTCTACACCCTAGTAACCACATTCATTACTTCTCACACCATATTGCTTCCATCAATATCTTCTGTCCAAAGGTTTAACTAAGCAAGGGACTTAATGGGATTAAATAAACATTTAGTAAAAGTAGAATCATAAATTGCAGGCAAGATAGACTACAAACCTATCTCATTCAATCTCAGGTCAACTTCAACCAAAAGCAGAAGTTCCAGTAGGCTATAGTTCTTTCCCTCTTTCCTTCTCTTCCTCCTCCATTTCTTTGTCTTCTTCTTTTCTGTCTCTTTCTCTCTCTTCTCTTTCATACACACACTCCTTCCTTCTCTTTCTCTCTCTCCTTCCCTTTCTCTCTTCTTTGTCCCCCCCTCTCCTCCTCATACACATAAACACACAGACACACTTTCCTTCCTTTTTTCCTTCCCTCCCTCCCTCCCTCCCTC
>NC_058133.1:478548688-478635821 GCF_016433145.1 Gracilinanus agilis | reverse complement strand
TCCTTCCTTCCTTCCTTCCTTCCTTCCTTCCTTCCTTCCTTCCTTCCTTCCTTCCTTCCTTCCTTCCTTCCTTCCTTCCCTGTCTCTGTCTCTGTCTCTATCTGTCTGTCTGTCTTTGTCTCTCTCTACATGGGATTAATTCACTATTATCTGTCTCTACTGAAGTTAGAAAACGCTGTGGAAACTTTCAGTGATTATTTCTGGTCTCAGCCACATTGACAAAGGGGAATGTGGGGAAATTCCCTAAGTCCTAAAATGTCCTGGTCCACTGGAGTCTGAACTCTGTGTCAGTCTGCTATCTCCAGTGCCATTATGGCACTCTCAGTTTCTGTGTATTTCACATTTAGAATCCTACATTTTCTACATTAATTTTTCCAAGTCCATCAAACAAACATGACTTCATTCCAATTACAAATTTCCACATAAGTTTTCTGAAGTTATATGATCTAAAATGTCTCCCTCTCTCCTTTCCTTCTTCCTCCTGGAGCTGGCAAGTAGTTTGATCTGGGTTATACACGTCTGACTTTATTCCAAAGAAGCATCACATCACCAACAACCGTGTACCACATTCCAGTTAAAAGATATAGTCCCCACTGTTACCCTCTCCCCACAAATATACACACTTGGATCTTGTAGACAGGTTGCAAAGGAAAAAGAATAGCCACATTAATCATCACTTTTTTCTCACAATAATTTTGCCATTTACAGACAGTATTACTCAAATTTATACAAAACTGTAATTGAGGAAGATCACAGATTAATGGTACCCACAACGCCTTACTCCAACTATAGAGACCTGAATAATATTGCCCACATTATTGTTAGAAAACAGGCTTCCTTTTAATCATAAGGAAGCTGGAAATCGTCCCCTAACTTGCAGAGTTCTTTCCTCTTTCTAAAATGCAATATGTTATGACTTGGTGATGATGAGGCTGCATGATCATGGAAGGAGAGACATTTACCCCCAGTCGCTATTCGCCTGTGAGTTCTGACTTCCACCCTCAGGGCAATGACTATGATGCTGGCATTGCCCTCTAGGTGCCTGGGGTAATGAAGACACCTTGTCCATCCTCTTGGCAGTGCTGAAAAGAGTATAAGATTGGGTCTCTGTCACTCATCCAGCCAACTAGTGATGTTGTCGGAATGGGATCTGGAAGTCTAGTTTTGGATCCCAATGCAGAGATTCCTTAACTGGCACTTGGTATTAAAAACCATAATTCCTGTCCCTTTCATATTGTAGTCTCTGGTCCTTTCTCCTCAGGGGCCCTTGCAAATACACCAAATTACCCTCCAAGTATGGTGCCCTTCCCTTGTTTATTCACTCTTGCTTCATCTGGCTGTTCACTGAAAGGCAACTCGAGGACCTGGAAAGAACATGAATTTTGGCATCAGATGGCCTGTTTTTGAGTCCTGTCTTTGCTACTTACTAGACTTGTAACTTTGGAGTCACTTATATGTGCTAGGTCTCAATGTATTCATCAATAAAATTAGGAGGAATGTATTAAGTGACCTTTAAGGTCCCCTCCAGGTCTAAATCTATGATCTTAAGACTTCTTTAGTCATACAGTGGTAGTTGTCTTTGTAGAGTTCCTAGCACAGCACCAAATAAAAATGAATGTTTAATAAGTGAGTTAATGGGGGCATCTAGGGGCCTCAGTGGTCAGAGAGTCAGGCCTGGATATGGGAGGTCCTGGGTTCAAATGTGACCTCAGACACTTCCTAGCTATATAACCCTATGCAAGCCACCTAACCTTTATCATTCTTCTGCCTTAGAAATATAGATTGGGAAAATAAAGTATCTTTGAATAAAAAATATAGAAATATGTATTACATGATAGTGTATGTATAATCTATATCAAATTGCTTACCATCTCAGGGAGAAGGAGGGGAGGGAGGGAGAGAATTTGGTTTCCAAAATTTTAGAAAATAAATGTTAAAAATTGTTTCTATGGAGAAGCTAGGTGGCTTAGTGAATAGAGGGCCAGGTCTAGAGTTAGGACCTGGATTCAAATCTGACCTAGAATATTTTGTTGTATGACACTAGGCAAGTCACTTAACATCAATTTCCTAGCCCTTATGGCTCTCCTACTTTGGAACTGATATTTGTATCTATTCTAAGAAAGAAGGTAAAGGCTTTTTTTAAATGTTTCTACATGTAATTGGGGAAAAATACAATAAAATATTACTAGAGAAAGAAAAAAAGCTGTTATTCTCAAGGAGCTTATATACTACTTGGGGGAGGTGAATGAGGATGGAGAGGATATAACACACTCATAGATAAGTCAATATGAGCTTAGGAAGATTCTCAGCTTAAGTATCATGAGCATCATTTGATAGCTATAAAGCTATCATTCCATTAACTGCCCATTTGTAGCATTGTTCCTTTAGAAATAACCCAGGCCTAGGCACAGCATATTGCAGTATAGAGAGTGCAAGAAATGAAGTCAGAAAATGGGTACAATCTAGCCATTGTCACTTATTAAGGAATAAAAGAAAGAAAAGAGCATTACTGAATTATCTTAAAAAATAAGGAGAAAAGAGCAGAGAAAAGTTCAACAGGGAGCCAAATAATACTGGAACTACCATGCTGAAATTTATAACAACAGGAACAAGAAGCTTTTTAGTGGGAAAAAAATGTGCATAACTGACTATATGTATATATTATATATACACAAATGCCCACACATGCCAAGTACTACATCATTACACGTGATAACAATTCTGCCTATTGTTCTAGGCTTCCATTTGAAAACAGATGATATTGGTGCAGACATATAAGTAATTACAATAAGACTGTGGCCCTGTGTACAGGGAGAAATAAATCAGAAATTTAGAAGGAATTGTTTTCAAAATACAGAGACTTACTTGTGGTTTTGTCAATTAGCCGGAGCATGTAATATCTATGTATGACTTTTTCTTTGACTAGAGGCTATTGAATATGCTCCTTGTTGGTTCTTTGCCTCTGTTTTCTCACAACTCAGGCCTCTTTTAACATTGCTAGGGAGCCTAAGGGGAATGATTGTGAGGAGTGATAGGAATAAGTTTTAGGGGAGTCAAGATGGCAGCTCAGGAGCAGCAAAAACTAAAACTTCTCTGACTATCCTTCTATACCAATCTTTAAAAAGTGCTTCAAAAAGACAGGACTCCAAACCCAACAACAAGACAGAGTCATGGGGCTCTCCTGCTGAGCACAACTTGAAAGGTAGTCAGAGAGAGTAGATTTCCATGGGATAAGAGGGAGATCAGAAATAAGACTATGCTGGCCAACCCCCCCTCCCCCTCCCACACACACCTACTATGCTGAGATCTGTGATTAGATGTAAAATAACTTTGGGATCCTGGGGCAGGGGCTACAACTGCAAAGGAACACCTCAGATCTACCCCTTGAGGTCCCAGGCTCTGACAACAGCTGGCAGGGACAGCTGGCTATAGTGAAGATTTAGTCCCAGGGCAGATTAGCCTAACTGACCAAATCCAGTATATCATCAGATGGGCTAGTTTATAGTCCACAGGAAAAAAAACACAGAGGAAATGAGTAAACAACAGAAAAAGAAGGTAAGGATTAAAAGCTTCTACAGGGATAAAGAACCAATAGAGGATGGTGGGATCCAAAGAAATTAAAAAAAAAAATAAAAAAAAAAAACAGAATTGGACTCACATTCTGGAAGAGCTCAAAAAGGAATAAAAAAATAAAATAAGAGAGGTTGAAGAAAAATGGGGAAAGAAAAAAACAGCTAAAATAGGTCAATTAGAAAAAGAGGCATATGAATCAAAGAAGAAAAGTGTCTTAAAAGTCAGAATTGACCTACTATAAAAAGAGGCAAAAAGGTCAAATGAAGAAAAGAATGGCTTGAAAAGAAGAATAGACCAAATGGAAAAGGAGGATCAAAAGGTCATGGAAGAAATTTAGTCTTTAAAAATCGGAATTGGGTAAATAGAAGCTAATGACTTCACAAGACATCAAGAAACAATAGAACAAGATCAAAAGAATGAAAAAATAGGAGAAAATATTAAATATCTCATTGAAAAAAATAACTGAACTGGAAAATAGATCCAGGAGAGACAATTTAAGAATTACTGAGCTACCCAAAAGTCACAACCAAAAAAAAAAAGCCTAGACATTATACTACAGGAAATTATCCAAGAAAATTGCCCTGATATTCTTGAACAAGAGGGTAAAATAGAGATTGAAAGAATCCACTGATCATTTCCTGCATTAAATCCCCAAATGACAATTCCCAGGAATGTTATAATCAAGTTCAAGAGCTCCCAGGTCAAGGAGAAAATACTACAAACAGGTGGAAAGAAACAATTCAGATATCATCCCAGTCAGGATTATACAGAATCTGGCAGCTTCTAAAATGAAGGACTGAAAGGTTTAGAATATGATATTCCAGAAAGCAAGGGAACTGGGTTTACAACCAAGAATCACCTACCCAGCAAAACTGACTATATTCTTTCAGGGGAAAGTATGGTCACTTAATAAAATAGAAGATTTCCAAGCATTCCTGAAGAAAAGACCAGACTTAAATAGAAAACTTGTTGCCCAAATACAAAATTTAAGAGATGCATAAAAAGATAAATAAGAGAAAAAAATTAAGGATTTCAATAAGGTTAAATTGTTTATATTCCTATATGGAAAATGATATCTGTAACACTTAAAATTGTTATCATTATCATAGTAGTTAGAAGTATACATAAAAGGTGTGGTAGTAAGCTGTTTAGGATGATATATCAAAAAAATAAAACTGGGGTGAAAAAGAGGATAATACTAAGAGAAATAGGAAAAGAGAAGTAAAATAGGGTAAATTATATAAAGAAGTACAAGTTGAGAGGGCTTGGGGGGGAGACTAATACAATGGAAGGGAGGAAGAGGGCACTGACGGGTAATACTTAAACCTTATTCTCACTGGAATTGGCTCAGATAAGGAAGAATAGCCAGATTCTTTGAGGTATAGAATTGTATCTTACCCTATAAACAAGTAGAAGGAGAATACGAAATGGGGTGGTGGGGAGGGGAGTGATACGAGGAAGGGAGAGGTATGGACGGAGTGATCAAAAGACCCTGTAGTAAGAGGGGAATAAGAAAGGAAGTAATACAAGAAGGGGAAGGGAGGAGACTAAATAAAAGCAAAAAACATTGGATGGGGAGGGGAAAGAGTAAAAGGAGAAAGGTCAGGATTAAAGGAGGAAGTCAAAATGGAGGAGAATACAAAGATGGTAATCATAACTGTGAATATAATTGAATTCCATAAAATGGAAGTGGATAGCAGAAATCCTATCATATGTTGTTTACAAGAAATATATTTGAGGCAAGCAGAAACACACAGGGTAAAGGTAAGAGGCTGGAGCAGAATCTATTGGGTTTCAACTGAGACAAAGAAGGCAGGAGTAGCAATCATGACCTCAGATAAAGCTAAAGTAAAAATAGATTTAATTAAAAGAGATAAGGAAGGTAATTACATCTTGATTAAAGGCAGTATAGTTAATGAAAAAATATTAGTACTCAACATATATGCACCAAATGGTATAACATCCAGACTTTTAAAGGAGAAACTAAAGAAATAATTGTTAGAAAGTCTTTAGAATCTTGATTTTGGAAACAGAGCTGCCTGGCAAAACACAAAGTAGTTTACGCCTCAGGCTCTCTGACTCTGTTAGATGGAGGAATAATAAGAAGAAAGACTGTTTCTATTTCTTAGCATTCCTCACTTCCCCCTCCCCCCCAGTTCCCTATTTTTATCTGCTGCTTCTAGATCAACTGTTGGGGTGGGAGCCAGTGATGTACAGGTAGCTAGAGGAAAGAGATCCTTAAGGCTGTTAATATCTCTCTGAGCGAACATGTAAAATGTCTCACATAGTTTACACCTCTCTTTATACTCTTATAATTTTTGATTTCTTGTACATCTCCACTCAAAAACATTGTTTGGTATTCAAAGCCAAACCCTCTTCTTCTTGCTTTTTGGTTTCCTTGGCTTCCTTTAAGTGCCAGGGAAAATAATCTTCTAAAAGAAGCTTTTTCCAAATTCTCCTTAATTCTAGTTCTTTGCCTCTGTTGAATAATTCCAATTTATTTTGAATATAGCTTGATTGTACATAGTTGTTTGTATGTTGTTTTCTCCATTATACTGTGAGCTTCTTGTAGCAGAGACTGACATTTGTCTTTCTTTGTCTCCCCAGGTCTTAAGCACGGTGCCTGGAACAAGATGCTTAATGTTTATTGACTGACTATCTATGGCCTTGCCTAATTGACTCTTTCACCCCAACTGTTATTAGTAACCCTACCCCCATTATCTATTGTTTATTATGTGGCATCTATATGGTAGGGATGCTTTAAGGCATGTTGGTGTTGTATTAGGATAGAGTTAGGATAGAATTCTTTAGGATAGAGTTTATAGGATGATAGGTTTAGAACTAGAGGCAGCTAGTCCAACTTCCTCAATTTATAGAAAAGAAAACTGAGGCATAGTGTGTCTTAGTAATTTGCACAATATTAGATGGTAAATAAGTGTCTGAGATTGGATTTGAATACTTAATTTCTGAATCTAAGTCCAGTGCCCTACCCACTGCAAGTTGGTGACTTTCAGTTCACTGGATCCAAGCCCTGATCCATGTGGGTGTGTGCCTTCCAGCAATGCAAATTATAATGCATCTATGTCTTCTCATCCAGTAATAGTCTCGGTTTTTTTACCCCCATAGATCTCACTCCAAGGACACTCCACTTAACATGCTGGAGGTCTCTAAGATTTTTCATTGGTGGGTACCAGGGCACCCTCATAACTTATGTTACTTTCTAGTCTGGATCATCCTAACATCATTGAAAATGTGCTGCAGAATTCTCTCTATCTTTATTAATCTTTGGGGCAGCAAAAACTTGGATTTTACCAACCATAAGAAACAACAACAACCAAGGGACACAGAGCCTGTCTGTTGCCATCAAAAACTTCAAGCCCATAGGTGGTACTCAGTGAGATCATATAAGGAAACTTTTAATGAACAGACATTTATTTAGCTTCTACTGGGTACAGGCCATGCCACTGTTCCCTGTGGGGAAATAAAAAGGAAGCATGAGACATTCTTCCCTGGGCAGCTATTCATGGGAATGCTGAAGTTATGTCTTTGGGGATGAAAATTACTCAGACAAAAACTCCCTCTTTTTGGAGTGTCTGTATTCTAACCTGGGAGGTTGGACAAATGGAAAATAATTTAATCAACTTGCAGAAGTGAACAGTGAGATGACTCAGACTGAACCCATCTATGCAGAGAGGATAGCAAAAAATGAATGATCTGTTAGGCAGAATGAATCCAAGAAGATTTAGGCAAAGAAATGAATTCTGAATATTCCAGAGATGAATTGGTGTGGATAGAGTTAAGGGGAAAATTATTGGATGAAAAAATAGTTCTTTGCACACAGTAGACTTTGGGAGACTAAGCAGAAGATAATAGAGGATTGAAAATGGGAAGATCTGTAGAAATCAGACAGTATAACTTTTTATTTTACTGAACTGGAAATTGAGGGTTAGAAGAGGACTAGTGACCTGTCCAAGGTCTCAAAGTAGCAACTGAAATCAGGTTCTCTGTCTTGGACTACAATGCCCTTTCCAGAATACCCCAATTTATAAATGAGGAAACTGAGACATGAGTGTTTAAGTGACTTGCACAGTACCATATAATTAATGTGTCTAAAGCTGAATTTGAACCTATACCTTCCTGAATCTTATCATATAAGACAATCAAAGTAATATAGTAGACTGAAGCCAAGGGAAAAGATTTCCATGAAGGAGGTAGTTGTGTTGCTAGAGGTCTAAGAGAAAATGAAGACTGAGAATAGACCCATTGGGTCTGGAGAGGAAGTTGTTGGTAAGTAAAAAAATTTCAGTAGAAGGATGAGGATACAAACTAGATTGCTGGGGGTTACACAGGAAATGGATAGTGAAGCAATGCTATTAGTGGGTGTCAACCACTTACTTGAAAATTAGTAAATTAATAAACTATAAAATTAGTAGAAAGAGAGCTAGAAATATGACAGAAACTATAGTAATCAAGCAAAATTAGTGTGGATTTTCAATATAGGTAAAAAGGGAATAAATGTTTTCAAGCAGGAGTAGAATCAAAGAGGAAGAAAAGGAAAAAAGAAAATCAAGGCACCTCAAGACCTAGAAAGAGATGAGACTTAAGACATGGGAAAGGAAGATTGCTTTAGAAGAAGGATCTCTTATTTCTCTCAGACTGGAGAGAAGAATTAGAGGAATGGTACAAAGACAGAGATGTATCAAGGATAGAAGAAAGCTCATGACAAGCAACAAGACAAGGGTCAAAACTGGGACTAAAGGAGAGTAATATCCCCTTCTCTCCACTTACACAACTACTACCCTGGTTCAGGTCCTCATCATGACTTTTGCAATTAATCTCATGACTGGCCTCTCTCTCCTCTTCAATCTATCCTCTACATAGTCACAAAGTAATTTTCCTAAAATATGTCTTACTTTATCATGCACACAAACATTCAATGTACTCTAGGGACTCTTATACTTCCTTTGTTTCCAATAAGATCAACAATATCACAGAGTAATGTTGCCTTTCCTGTGAATTGGATTTAAGTGGGAGGCAGAGTTGTACAATGTCATCAGCCTCACTCTCTCTTCAAGAGTCATCAAAGTCTAGCTGCAAGACAAAAGTCAGGACAGCTGGTGCTGTCCTGGGATGCAGTGGATGACCTTGGAATCTTCTTTGTCTGACTGAGCTCTAGGTTTTCCATACTTCCTGCTTCAGCCACCTTCATGGCCATTGGAACAAATTGTTCTCATCTATCCATTCCACCAGAGGAAGTCTTCCATGCTTGGGGTAGTCACCTCCTAACTTGCTGTCAGGCTTGAGGCTTATTCGGTTACCTTCAACCTGGTCTAGCCCATCTGCTGAGAAGATTTTCTGGGGTAAAGATTTACAGAGGAAGTGGTCCTCCCTGAACATCCCATATACCCAGCTCTCTATTCACTCTAGGATTAAATATGAACTCCTCTGCTCTGCTTTTAAGCCCCTTCCTTCCTTTCCTGTTCCCTTATATGGTATTCTTACCCACCCACTACAGATCCAACCATACTCATATACTTTGTATTTCTTATCCCTGACCTTCCATCTAATGTCTTCCATATCTTTTCACTGTCTTCCATATGTCAAATGTTCTCTCTCTTGAGCTTTGCTCTTGGAATCTTGAGTTCCTTTTGAGACTCAGATCATCTGTCAACTACTGTAGGAAACTTTTCTGGATCCTCCTAGCTACTGGTATCTTCTCTTCTGGATTCAACTTAAATCTACTTTATATATCTTTTAATTTATCTATGTATCTGTATGTGATCTCCTCTTCCTTATAATGTAAACTCCCTGAGGTCAAAGGCTGTCTGCTTTTGTGTTCCCACTGTTTAGCCCAGTGCCTGGCATATATTTGGTGCTTAATAAATGCTTATTGTTTGCTTGATTAAAAGTTGGAATTTGTGACTTCATGAAGGGAATGAGGATGTTTATTAGCCTAAAAAGGAAGAAATAGAGGAACAAAATAACTGTCTTCCAGAATCTGAGATGACTATTATAAGGAACATGCCAGGAAATGAACAAAAGAGGAATGAAAAGATTGATGAAATGATGGGGATGGTCAATCTGCCACTAAATGGTATATGAGTTACAAAAGGCTCTATTTCCACCATTCTGCATATTCTTCTGCAATGCTCTCAAATCTATCAACCACTAAGGGGGAAGAGAACCAACCACATTGGTTTTACATAGTCCGGCAGGATATGTGGTGACAGTCATTTACTGAATCTATTTTGACTCATTTGCCTAGCAAGTAACACATAGCTGCTAATTTCTTACTAATGATTCAACTTTTCTTCTTGACTCTATGCCAGAGTGGACAGACTGGGAATTGTTCTAGTGGGCCTTCCTTTCCCAATTAAGCACACTTGTATAGAACATAATTGCCATTTGACTCTTGAAGAATGGGTCTAGAACCTATAGGTATATAGGCAGATCCTCTTGGGGCAATTTCAGATGCTCATGTCTTCATGAATAAAATCAGTTCTTAGAGTCACAAAGTGTCTCAAAAGTTTTAGTGCAATGATATCATGTATATAAGCAGTCAAAAGAGAAAGCCCAAATGTTTACCCTCCATTCTAGGGAGGCTAAATTAACAGGGGAAAGAATGAGTAAGAAGGTGGTTAAAGTTTATTCCTTGCCCACACTTAGAAATGGTGTGCTAATTGGTAAGGAACAAGGGGTGGTTCTGATTAACCAACAACAGTAAGGAAGGGTTGAGGAGAGAAAATAGAAAGGCAATAAGAAATAAATTACCTCACCAATAGGAGGTAGGTGGTATGGTAGAAAGAACCCTGGGCAATTTATGTAAGTTTGGGAGCATCCTTTTTCTGACCCTGGCCTTGGCCTTGATGAGTTGGATTTCTAGAGCTTTGCTAGTACATCTCATAAGGTTTTAGGGTTTTCCCTGAAAGGATGGGAGTCCTTTTTCTAGTGCTATAACTCCTAAGCCCCCATTAGAGGTGCTTTTTCATAATTATGGGTCAATTATCAATTAGTCAACTGGACTCAATTATTGATATAGCAAGAACAATTGGTACAAACATTTCCTCAAAAATCAGACATACTTTCCCACCAATACATATAAAATAGAGCAGAAAATGGGCTCAAACACAGCGGGCCTGTGAGGCAAAAAGGTAACAGAGCTTTTGGAAATCCTTTTGCTAAAATCCTTGAGATATTCTCATGAAGGCAAAATAGGGATGTGCTAGTTTTTAAAAAAATTTTGATCATGGGAGTGACATGGACAGACTAGTTGCTTTAGGAAGATCATTTAGGTAGCTGGGAGATCATAGAGGGATGAGATATAGGCATCACTTCCCTTCATAATCACCCATCAAATCCAAGCCCAAAACATTTATAAAGCACTTGTTATGATTAAGAAAAAATAAAAAATAGTTTTTCCCTAAAAAAATTTACATTGTGCCAGTAACTAAATTGGCTAAATTATATATGTCATATATGTCTAACTCATGACATATGACAATAATCTATTACTGTATACAGACATTTTCACAGAAGTAAGTTAATAAAGGCTTTCTCATTCATTCATTCATTTTAGTATCTGACTATGTTCAGTCCAGCACTTGGCATTATCCTCTCATAATGTTCTTTAATTGTTTCCTCTTTTTAAGTCTCATTTCTCCACCCATAAGCCTCTAAGATCCTTTAGGACATTCACCATGTTCCAGGTTTCTAGAATAACAATACTTGTCCTAGTACAATGCTAAACACACAGAGTAAGTAATTCCTGGGTGCAAGTGGGAAGAACATTACAGAATTGTCCCGAAGAACAAAATGAAATGACCAAGCCTAAAGCTGAGGAAAAGTTTTGAGTTGCTGTTTTTTTTAATCCTTGCCTTCTGTTTGAGATATTTTGATTCCAAGTACCAATTCCAAGACAGCAAGGGCTAGGCAATGGCAATTGAGTGACTTGTCCAGGATCATATAACTAGGAAGTGTCTGAGGTCAGATTTGAACACAGGACAATCCATCTCCAGTCTGGCTCTCTATCCATTGAGCTACTCCCACAGGCCCTGAATTTTGAGTTTTTAGATATTTCTTCTGCCTCTTGGAACTCTTAATTCTCTTCAAGGTTCAGCTCAACTGCTTCTCCCAGTTCTAGACCCACTCTGCACCAGTTTTGTTTCTGTTTGTTTAGTTGTTTTCAGTCATGTCTGACTGTGACCCCATCTGGGTTTTTTTTTTTTTTTTTTTTTTTTTTTTTGGATTTGTTTGCCATCCTTGCCCAGGATTACAGTTAGTAAGTGTTTGAGTCCAGATTTAAACTAATGAAGATGAGTCTTCTTGATTCCAAGTCCAGTACTTTATTTTTACTTATATGCAATATCAACTTCTCTGTGTATATGTTGCATTCCCCAGTAAAATGAAAACTCCCTTTGGGCAGGACTTGTTTCAGTTTGGAGGATTTGTATCTTGAGCACTTAGGCATAGTGTCTGGAAGTTATTAAGGTTAGAGAATAGTTTAATAATAAATAATAAAAGCTTAATAAATGTTTGCCGAATAGAACTGAACTGAGCTGAAATGCAGTGATATAGGTAGATGCTGCCTTCTAGAAATGAAGTTTGCCCATGCCAAGGCAGTCTGTCTTTCTTTTTTAAAAGTTTACATTTTATTTTTAAAATGAATAAGCATTCATTTCCTCTGCTTCCTATCTCTCCTCATAGGTGAGGAAGAATAGAACCCTTGTGACAAAAATGAATAGTAAAACAGATAAAATTCCCCAAGGCATTCTCAATCTATTCAATTGTCATTTCTGCTGGTACCCCATCCCTTTTCCATCCCCCCAGATCTATATAATCTACCCCACTTTTTTGCCTCCACTCTAATCCTTCATCACCTACTGCCTATTGGACATCACAGACATCTCAGACTCAACATGTCTAAAACAGTACCCATCACCTTTTCCCCATAAATCTTCCTCTCTTCTTAGTTTCCCTATTTATGTTGAGGGCCCCATCATAATTTTTCTGAATCACAACCTCTATGTCTCTTTAACATTTACTTCTTTCTCATATTCAATCAATTGCCAAGTCTAGTCAGTTCATCTCCAAAATATCTCTTCCATTTGGCCCCTTCTCTCCACTTACAAGGACAGACTTCTAGGTTGAGTCTATCATCTTTCATTCAGACTATTTCAATAACTTCTAAATTGGTCTCTCTGCCTCATGTCTCTTCTACTCCTACCTTCCTCTGCACGACTATCAAATCAACATTCCTAAAAGCATGAGTCTGATCATGTTACTGTTTGGGTTCAGATGTCTCAAACTCTCTATTTAGGCAGCTAAAAAGAAGCAAAAAACAAAGCAAATGTGTTCACAAGCTCTTTCAGATAATTACTTTGTATTTTCTGTGGATAGATTTCATATCCACTTTTCTCATATATGTTACTTCCTCCACAATAAAGCTTAAGGTCCTTGAGAACAAAGTTTCTCATTTTTGACTTTGTCTAGCACAGTTCTTGGTACATAGTAATTGTTTGTTGAATGAACTAATAGATGAATGAATGAATGTATTCTCTGGGTTTTCCCCTGCCTCTGTGTAAAGAGTTGTATGAGGAAATCCTTCCTTAGGAAGTTATCTGGTGGAAACATTCCATCATTTATCTGAGTCAATTTAAATGCACATACTAAGCATCTTTTTCTCATTCACTCTTCTTGATTTTAACTTCAGGTTCAAACTTTGCTTAGTGTTTTGGCAAAATATCATACCTGAGTTGCCAACCTAGATTGTTATTTCTGCTTCTACTATAGGCCCTGGGTTCACCTTAGGGGTTACAATCTTGAGATTTAATTTTTAATTTTTACTTCCCTTATGCTCCTCCTTGGTATAAAAGCATTTATGAAGAAATGTCCCTGGGAGGATGGAAATAACTTGTGCCAGTGAATGCTTGAAATGCTAATTAATTTATGAAATTGTGCAATGGGTTGGGCACTCCTGATTCTTTGGGTCATAGCCTGGAAAGGTCATGATGGCCCTGGGAAGTGAAGCTGCAATCACACTTTAGTAAGGCAGAGAGAGTGTAGGGGCAAATGGAACAGAAGGCACAGTGAAAAGGGGTATAGAGGCAGGAAGAATGGGGACAGATAGTGTGGGAAGAATATGGAAAGCTGGAGAGGCCCAGAGAATCGCTCCTAGAACTATAAATTAGAATTGGGAGCTCTCAGCAGTGCAGACCCAGATAGAGATGGAAGAGTCCTAGGAGGTACAAGTTTGGACTCTCACTTTTAGAGTTTGTTTGTTTTTTTAGGTGGGGGGCAATAGACTAACTCTTATCTGTGCTATCTTGAAGTTAGTTCATTAATATATTGAAATCATTGCAAAGTTGTCAGTAAACTTTAAAGTTAACTTATCCACATCATTTCAAAATTGTCAGCACCAATTAGTGACCTGCTGCTCATACTGGGGAGATCTGGACCTCATCTGAGATTTACAGATCATAGGTCCAAAAGGCCCTGACAGTAAAGTCTAGCTTGCTTCCCCTGATTCAGCACATATTACCAGGATGTGATTTGGGGTTAATATATGAGTTTGCGAGTCATGCTTCTTTGATCTTTGGGGCTGTCTGTACCTGACTTTTAAGTTCCCCTTAGCAGTCTTACTGCCCTATATTGATACCCCAAAATGGAGGTAATGGTGGTAGTGTTGGTCAGGGGAATCTAGCACGAGAGACAATTTTAATACAATCCCAAAGCTCCTGGTACCTAGAACATTTTTTTCCTCTTACTTGATACTACCACCCTTACCCTCCACCCTGAGGATTGCTTGATTTGTTTCATTGACCTATGGTTTCTTTGGTGTAGGAGCTCCCAGCATGGAAATTCCTTCCACTACTGTAGATCAGCAACTCCTCTGCAAATAAACATCTTAAAAAATCATCTGGGGTAAAGTTATCAAAAGGTTAAATGACTTGCCTTGGTCAGATAGCCAATATGTTACATAGGTAGGATTTTAAGCTGGGTTTTCTGATTCCAAGGATGACTAAACCTCTCATTTAAAAAAGAAAATTACTCATGATTGTATTGAGGAATAGATTTAGTTTAAACACATACACATGAATATATGTACATATATAATATATACATAATAATATACATATGTATGTAGATAGGTAGACATTTCTCCCCTCCCATTCTTTGCTAAGGATTTAAAGCAAAAATGTCAGGAATAGGAAGCAAGAGGAGCTTTCTAGGAGGGATTTTAGTTTACTTTTCCGGGCTGACTTTTTGGTCTAGGAGTCAGTGAGACCTATTTCTAATTAAACCAAAAGTGAGAAGTTGGGAGAAGGTCAGGACTAAATCACTCAGTGGAATAATAGATGGTTTGGCAATGCTTCTTGTCTAGAGAATAAAACAAACATTTAGATTTGTAAAACTGAAAATTGATTTTAATTCCCTTTTTTTAAGACAATCAAGTTAGCATGGATTTAATACTATCTCATATCTTATCCCCAAATCCTTATCATTGTACTTCCATTCTTTATCTACATTTCAGAGGAGCTTGCCTGAAGGTCAAGCTTTTGTCCTATAATTGATATAGGGGATACAGGCTTCCCCTAGATATCCCCAAACCCAAGATTCCATCCCAGTCAGAGAATACATGAAAAACTCATTTTTCTTTGTACTTCTGCAGTGCTAAGGGAAGGTGACTTTGATTAAGAGGAAGATCTCCTCTGTTCTCTCCCCTCATTCTTGATGAACACCTCCCAGCTTACTCCTGATAAACATCTATTTTATATCCCAGATATCTGATTATCCTCTAAACCAGGGGTCGGCAACCTTTTTGGCTGTGAGAGCCATAAACGTCACATTTTTTAAAATGTAATTTCCTGAGAGCCGTACAGTGCTCACAGTGCAGCTCCTGTAACAGCGCCTGAAAAAAAAAAATTTACTTTATGGCTCCTGCAGAAAGAGCCATATCTGGCCCTTGTTTTGTAGGTAATTTGAGGAAAGGTGGGGTATAAGGGAGTTTGAAAGGAGGATGTTTGAGACTTGCTAAGTGGGTAATCTCGGTTACAGATAGGCTGGGATTAAAGGAGATTCAGGGTATAATAGGACTGAAGTCAGGAGCATAACACAGAAGGAAAACAGATCTTCAGGGAGAAGAGAAATTAAACTAAACAGACAGACACAGCAGGCTTACAGACTGGGACTTAGACTCAAACACAAGCTGAGGGAAATAAACTAGACTGAAATTAACAAACAGGCTTTAGTTAATTTCACAGGAAGGGACCTGTTTTGAAGTAACACCTTCCTTCAAGATGGATGCCCCAGCTTCCCTGTAAGCCCAGAGTATGTTGTCTCTTTCCCTCTTCTTCCCTCTTGATAACTAACAGACAAATTACACTAATAGGGCTATTGAAACACAAAAGGGTTTATTTTGTTTGAAGGATGTTTGTTAGGAAGGTGGATCAAAGGAAAGCTCTATCAGTTGTCTCAGGAACCTCAGGTGGGGGAAGGGAAGTAAAGATGGAGTCTGAGTAAGGACCTGCCTTTAAACTCATCTTTACTAAGTGCTATTGCTATCTAAAGGGAATAAATGATGACTGACTAACTATAACTAATGCTGTCAATTAGGTAACTCTTCACAGATTTAACTCCTCTATAATTACTCTCCTTATTAACTCCACAGACATATAAGGTAAGGGAGGGAAGGCAGGGATGGTATTAGGAAAGGAAGATATAAAGGGTTTATCTAAAATAATAATTTCTTAAGTAAATATATCAAAGCTAGGCTAAATTTCAATATTAAAGCTAGGTAATCAAAGCAGCTCGGCTCATTGACAACCTCCCTCCACGGAAGATCCAGCCAACTGTCCTTTTCTCAAGATTCCAAACCCCTAACAACTTTTGGAACTCAGCCAAAGCTAGAAGAAACTATATCACCCCAATTCTGTATACTACAAATGCCCCTTTTCTTTTCAAAATGTGCAACTAGCACCATTTTAATAGTTACTAAAGTCTAAGGGATTACTACTCTTATACTAAGCTAAATTCTTACTAAGCTCTTATCCCTAACTAAGTTTGCCAAATAATAAAAGGTTGCTATCTCCTAAACTATGCTACAACTAAATAAGCTAAAACTAAGACGGGATAAGGTAAAAGTATAGGAGAGGAATGGGGATTTCATTTTTTCAAAAAAAATTTTGAACAGAAAGGAAAACAAATTACATTTGAAACATTCACACATTTTTAAGGCTAATTTTTGCTAACTAGAACAAAGTAATGAATTCTATCTATGCATTACCTAATTTTATGAACTACTCAGATAATATTAACTAAGAAAAGTTTTGCAAGTTTTTTCCAAATATGCTTCTAAATTGTAGTTCTCTTGCTAAAGTTAGTGTATGAATAGGTTAGTACACTTATGCCTATGTTAGAAATGTTAGTAATAATAAGTAAGCCTATATCTTTTGTAAGTCTATTGGTTAAACCATAGACCTTTGTTATGTACAATATTTACGAAGAAAATTTTAGAAAAATCTGTCCCTGTACTAACTTACTAAACTAACTAAACTGTCCCTGTGTGTTAGTAAAACTTATTGCTAATGGTTAGTAATCAAAATTACATATGTACATGACATGTCAGGTGATTTGAGTAGAACGGTGTCTGTACCATAGTAAGAGACTTTCTTTTACTAAGGCAGATATACCCTTCTCTCTTAAGTGAAAGTTTATGTTTCACATGTAAATGTGAAGTCAGGAAAATGTTTTATGTGTTGTCTATTGACTTATCCGTGTAATGACGTGTTATATACTTACTCCACCGGAATTCTTTTGCAATTAGCATGTACTGCTTGGATGGAATCTAGTGTTGTGTGCAGTGAGAATTCTGTTGGGTGTAAGTTATCTTTTTTCCAAATACATGTGTCCCACGCTGATTCGATGTTCCTCTTCACAGTGTGAATGTCCTCTTTACGATAGATGTATTTAGTCACGGATGTCTTTGTAGTTCTCAGGTTTGCTGTCCTTGTGACGATCTGCATAGTCAGCAACAAGTGAGATGTTCGATGTACCCGCACTTGTCAACTTCTGATTTGTGTTGCTTTGATGCACCAGCGCTTGTCACCTTCTGACTTGTGTCAGGAACAAATTTTTAAATGTCTATCATATATGATTATTTTCTCTTCTTCTTTTCTTTTATGATTTTAATAAAGATGATTATTATAGGTAACCAAAAAATAAAAGTTCGTGATTAAGTCTTTGTGCTTTCATTCATTCGTCATCATCAGTTTCTAGATCTGGTATTGATTGCAAATCAAATGTTGTGTCTTCTTCCTTCATTGATTCTCTTCCATTGTCATAATTATCTACAGATGATTCTTCTAAGTGATTGAGATTGGGATAATCATTTGGGTGTAAAATCTGATTGTTTACTGGTTCTTGGTCTACTTCTGCTTCTGATTCATGCTCTGATTGTTGTTCTCTTTGTTGCTCTGTTTCTATGGTCTTATGAATAGATTTTGGATTTACTGAGGACTTGCTTGATTGTTCAGTTGGTGCTAATTGATCTTTGTTTTGCATAGTTTCTGGGTCTTGTGGTCGTTGTTGTAGGGACATGTCTTTAGCTGGCTTGACATGGGTGACATGGAACCACGGATCTTTCCCTTCAATTTTGATTGCACTTGGAGTTGTTAATATTATTTGGAAAGGTCCAAGCCATTTGGGTTCTAACACAGTCTTCCTAGCGAAGTTTCTGGTGTAAATATAATCTCCGGGTTGGAAGTTGTGTAGATCAAAATCAAAAGGTACTCTTTGATGTATCAAGCCTAATTTGTGAAGTTGATTTAATCGTTGCTTGAGCAATTTGATATATTCATATAGCTTGCATTCCATACCTAGGTGTGATAATTTGTGAATGCTTTGAGGTGCTTTGCCATGGAATGGTGGATGTCCATACAGCATTTCAAATGGTGAAATATGTGTGATGCTGTTGGGTTGGCTTCTTAGGTGGAATAGTGCTAATGGCAATGCATCAGGCCATTTCATATGAGATTCTGCACATAATTTTGCTATAAGATTTTTTAGACTTTTATTCACTCGTTCAATCTGCCCACTAGATTGCGGCCTAAATATTGAGTGTCGATGTCTCTTAATTCCTAATGTTTCATAAACTGTAGCTAGAATCTTATTTGTGAAATGGGACCCAGAATCTGATGCAATATGTAATGGTATAGAGAATCTAGGTATTAATTCTCTTATTAAGATTTTCACAACAAAAGCTGAGGTGTTACGCTTTGTTGGAAAAGCTTCTGGCCATTTAGTTAATCTATCCACTATTACTAAAGCATATCTATAACCATTACTCCTTGGCATTGTGATGTAATCAATTTGTAAGCATTCAAATGGTGTGTAAGCTAAAGGTTTTCCTCCCAGACTATGAACTTTTGTGATTGTCTGGTTGTAATGCATACAAATTTTGCACCTTTGTGAAATTCTCAGTCTCATAGCAATTTCATATATGCCCCTTGCATTCCAATACTTATTTATAGAATCTGTCATGCCCAGAGTTCCATAATGCCCTTTCTGGTGTAGTGCATTGCAAAATGTGTAATATAAGGATTTAGGTAACATCGGTTTTCCATTTGCTCCTAACCAAACTCGGTTAACAAGATATGCACCGTGATGTTTCTTCCAATCCTTCACTTCCTTTGGTGAGTATGCATTTTTTAGATCTTCTTCCTCCACCAAAGATAAGTTCAGAATTGTCAGAGGTCCATATCTTGCTGCATATCTGGCAGTCACGTCAGCTCGTTTGTTCCCTAATTCGATTGGTCCTTGGGTTTTTGTATGAGCTTTGCAATGGATTACTGACACTTGGGCTGGTAATTGGATTGCATCCAACAACTGATTAATTAAGTTGCCATATGCTATTTGTTTGCCATTTGATGTAATGAAACCTCGATTTTTCCAAATTATGGCAGAATGATGGACGCTCGAAAAAGCATAACGAGAATCGGTAAAAATGTTAGCTTTTAGATTTTCTGCAATTTTTAGAGCGTAGATTAGGCCCATTAATTCTGCTCCTTGAGCACTCATGGTAGATGGTAATGATGAGTACCAAAGGGTTTCAGAGGCTGTCACTACGGCTGCTCCGGTATATCTCTGATTGCATACTACATATGATGATCCATCTGTGAATAAGGTAATATCAGGGTCTTTCATTGGCTTATCATCTAAATCAGGTCTTGTTTTATGCATGATGTTAAGTGCATCTTCACAGATGTGTAGACTTTCTCCTTCCAGAGGTAAATCTGGAATCAGAGTAGCAGGATTTATGTTTCTGCACCGGTGAAAAGTTATATTTTCACTAGCCAACAGAATCGCTTGGTATCTTGATAATCTCTGAGAAGTGAATGCCTGTAAGTTGGTGTTTCTTAAAGTAGATTCCACTTGGTGTTGGGAAAATACTTTCAGTTCACTCCCTAATACCAAGGTTGAAGATTTTCTAATCATGATGGCTACAGCAGCTATGGCTTTTAAACAACTAGGCATACCACAAATCACTGAATCTAACTTAGAGCTGCAGTAAGCAACTGGTCTAAGTCTATTTCCAAATGTTTGTGTGAGAACACTGGAGGCTATCCCTTTGTCTTCATGCACGTATAGTAGGAATGGTTTGTCATGATCAGGGATACCTAGGGCTGGAGCTGATAGAGTAAGTGATTTCAATTTCTCTAATGCATGGATATGTTCTTTATTCAGCTTTAAGGGTTCTGGAACTTCCTTCTTGGTTAGCTCTATCAGAGGTCTTGCGATGTAAGCATAACCTGGAATCCAGTTTCTACAGAAGCTCGTTATTCCTATGATTGCCCTGAGTTGCTTTTTGGTCTTAGGCAAACTCAAATTTTGTATATCTTGTGCTCTCTTTTTGGAAATTCTTCTGGAACCTTTCTCTAGGATGAATCCTAAATAATTTACTTTTTCCTTCACAAATTGAAGTTTCGATTTGGAAATTTTATGGCCCCTTTTGCCTAGCTCTTTGATCAAGTGTACGCTATCAGTGTAACAGACTTCAGCAGATGGTGACATTAGCAGGATGTCATCAACATAATGTACCATTTTGCTGTCAAGGAATGTTATCGACTCAAGGTCTCTCTGCAGAATTTGGCAAAAGAGTGAAGCTGAATCTGCAAATCCCTGGGGCAAATGCGTCCAGAAGACAGATTTACCCTCCCAGGAGAAAGCGAACAGCTTCTGGCTGTCTCTGTGCAGGGGAACAGAGAAGTACGCAGAGCTCAAGTCCAGAATAGTAAACCAGGCAGCTTCAGGTGGAATTGCTGCAATGATTTGCGATGGACTTGGTACCACGGCATAGGTCTTTTGCACATGGTCATTTATTGCTCTTAGATCTTGAACTAAACGCCATTGAGTCTTTCCATCAGGAGATAATTTTGCTTTCTTTATTGGCATGATTGGTGTATTGTATTGTGAAAATCCATATTTTAATATGCCCTGCTCCAATAAACTCTCTATGATGGTTTTCACTCCTTCTATCGCTTCTTGACTAAGTCTGAACTGAGGAATTCTTGGAGGTATGCCTTCTTTCACCTCTATATTTACTGGTTCCGCTGACAATATCCTGCCCACCTCATTTGAATTTTTAGCCCACACATAATCTGGAATATCATCTGGAACCTCATAGATGTTATCAGTTGATTGGTATGATGGTTCCTCACTACATGTGTCTAAAAATAAAATGGGATGGTGTTTCAGAGATCTCTTAGGTATGTGTAAATAAATTTGTCCATCTGGTTGACATTGGATGGTTGTAGCCAATTTGCATAGAAGATCTCTTCCCACGAGGTTTGAAGGACATGATGGCATCAATAGGAAGTTGTGTTCAAGAGTCAGAGGTCCAAATTTTAACATTTTAACTTTTAGCTTTGGAACTTGTTGTGCTACCCCAGAAGCTCCTCTTACTCTTAAGCTGCCTTGAAATTGACATCCTTCAGGTGGTTCTCGTAGTACGGAACAAGTTGCCCCCGTGTCCAGTAATCCCTCATAGTGTACTCCCCTGATTTCTAAAGTAACTAAGGGTTCTCCACTGTCATTGGACTTCACTGGCACTAAGGGTAATAAAGAATCCTCAGTATTTTGTGTACACTTGTCATTGATTCTTTGTTGTGTATGGTCTTTTGTCTCTAAACCCAAACTTCCTATAGCACCATTAGGCAAGTTCAATTTAGAATCAGGATTACAGAAAGCAGGCTTAAAGAGCATACTCTCATTGAGAGCTTGTAAGTCATTGTCACTATTGCAAATTCCATGTTGGCTTTCATTAAGGGCTTCAGAAATGGAAGTTTGATTTGTTCTATCTTCCCCTCTGCTCTTTAAAGAATTGTCAAGCCTCAAATCAGCAATCTCTCCTTCAGTAGTCTCCGGGATTGTATGATAGTTAGATTGTGTTCCCTTCAACACTTCAGGTTCAATTACTGATTCAAAAGCTGACTGTTGTTCCCTATTTTGCCCTACTGTTTTTGTGACTGACATTAGATGATTTTTATTTTTATCAATCACAGTAACAGTCTCGATGTTATGTTCAGCCACACTGATTGTAGAAGAAGGCAACTGTTTCCTATCTCTTCCCCAAAGTTTAGGATGAAATTCTGTAGCTAAGGGGTTGAGAAAGGTGGATTTTGACTTTCCTACATGGCTGCTATCATCTTTTAAATCAGTGGGTCGTTTCTTTAAAATCAAGTTCTTGCCAACCTCTAGACTTTTTTGCTCTTTAACCTCTAACTGTGACCTTATGTCTAAAGCAATTGCATGGGAAAGAACTGTTGCATCTAATTCTAAACCCGTTTGCAAATTTTCTTGATGTGATTCTTTGCAATGGTTTGATTCATGCTTCCCACCCAATGTGTGTGATATGGAATGAGAAGGCTGATCCCTTATATAATCATCCTCCTTAATGCCAAAGATTTCTTTGCGCATTTGCATTATGTCTTCCCATTGCTCATTATCTACCACAGACCTATGTGTATCCTCTGTGTAGATTACTTTAGACACTTTCTATTTTGCCTCGATTTCTCATTTTGCTTCCCTCAATTCTCTTAGATTCTGCCACACCCAAATTACACTGATTGATAGGTTTTAAATTAGAAATCTTGATTCATAATGATTTTTTCGGTTTCATGCCCATTTGTATATATCTCCCCATATCATCTAACGAAGGTGTTTGACTGTACTTTTTGCATGTGTGATTGCAGCAAGTATCCATATGTTTTTCTTGATTATATGTATTTGATTCATTATTTCTAGCCCATTTTGAATTATAAAATGTTTTTCTATTATCTCTTTGATTATTGGGTTTTGAAAAATCAATTTTTTGCTTATATCTACAAAAACGAATCACGTGCCTGATCTTCCCACACAAGTAGCATCGGGGTGCTGATTTTGATTTTGGGGTGCTGTTGGCAGGTTGTCTAAACTGGTTTCTACTCGTTTGAAGAGCAAAATTCTTCACCTCTTCGATTTCTTTCTCCCGTCTCGACTGTTCCAATTGCCTCTTCAAGTCTGCTATGATCTCATCTTTCTCATTGTCAGATTGCCTAGCCATTCTCACTTCTTTCTGTTTGGAATCATGTATATATGCTGCATGATTCCTAATATCCTCCAGTGGTAATGATTCCCACTGTGGACAACTTTGCCTGAAGTAATTTTGTATCGGGATTGAAGTTCTCTTTACAAATTGTCTCCTTATATGATCAATCGTATCCTGGGAATGAGTATCTCTAAGTCCTAATATCGTTTCAGCAGCTTCAATAACTCTGTCTAGAAAACTGCTCGGGTGCTCTTCTTCCCCTTGCCTCAGTTTCTCAAATTTTTGCCATGCATTTGGCCTTTTTGCAAAATTTCTCATTGCTTTGATAAGATCAGCCCTGCATCTTAACGAGTATCTCATGTTAGCGTGTTGAGTGAAATCTAGATCTTGATGTACTAACGGCCATGATTCTAAATTTGGGTTCATCCTAGTTTCGGTCAGGAATTTTTCCTATTCCGAGGGAGTGTAAAATTCCCCCAAAAGAAATTCGACATCGTCGAAACTAGGGTTAAAAAATGTGAACACCCGCTTTAATTCTTTTAGACTTTTGTAAGGTTTTTCGTAGAATCTGGGAAAATGGTGTTTTAAAACCTCCATATCACTAGGAGTGAATGCCTTGTATGTTTTGACATGCACCACCCCCTCTCCAGGTTGCACAATAGTCCTGTCTACTATTGGTAGGACAGAGACCACTGCATTCTGTATTGGTTGGTCTTTCTCTGTTTCTTTTTTCCCAAAAAATTTTGATTCTGCGATTTCAAGTTGTAAGATGGTATGCTTATCGAGTTCATTCCCTTCACGTAATTGCCTCAACACTTGGAACAGTAGTTTTATGTTCTCAAAAGAGCCAGATATGGCTCGAGAGCCATACGTTGCCGACCCCTGCTCTAAACCGAACAGTTCACTCCCTTTTGACTTTGAGGCATAGACCATAACCACATGACCCAGCTTGGGTTCCAGAGACCCAATAACAATTATCTTTACCCAGGAGGGGCATATGGGATGTGAAGGGAGAACTAGTACCTCTGGTGGGAAGGCTGTCTGTCAAGCTTTTCTCAGGACTTCTCATCCACCTTTGTTGTTCCCCTTTCACCTAATTCTCTGCTGTGGCTTCAAGAAGCTGAATGTAGCCACAGTGCAGTAAAACTGTCTCCCATGGACAAGCTACACCAAGTTGGGGTAATTGTCAGGCCCTGAGTTAGTGAATTAGGAGATGTCTACAATTTGTTCCAATGGCCAAGAAGTCAGTAGAAGTGGGCACTATGGAGTAGTTGGAGCTTGAGCAGACACCCAGAATATCTAAGTCATTCATTGCATCATTGCTAATTTTTTGTCTTTTGTCTGGTCAAAGTTTTGCTGACTTTGATGACTGGAAGAGAAAGTGAGGCTGAGGCTTTGTAAACTTCTGCCTCACTTAAATCCAATTCATGGGCAAGGCAAGACATCACTGTGATGTCACTGGTCCTCTCCATAAAAAAGAATTAACAATAAAAACAATTTCCACCCAGAACTCAATTCTCTACCCTTAATTGTATACCTTTCTAAGCTCATCCACTACCCACTTAACTCAAATTCAAATTGATTTACTCAAAGTCCAAGTCTACAGATCAATCCTATCACCTGAGGATTATCTTCTTCTCCTAAGGAAGAAGTAATGGAAAAGAGCTGAGATGACTTAACTCATCTTCTCATTAAAATATCTGCCAGGGGGCAGCTGGGTAGCTCAGTGGATTGAGAGCCAGGCCTAGAGATAGGAGGTCCTAGGTTCAAATCTGACCTCAGGCACTTCCCAGCTGTGTGACCCTAGGCAAGTCACTTGAGCCCCATTGCCTACCCTTACCACTCTTCTGCCTTGGAGCCAATACACAGTATTGACTCCAAGACTGAAGGTAAGGGTTTAAAAAAAAAATATCTGCCAATCAGGATTATCAGGATGTATTTTCAGGCCAATCACAAAAAGCTACAAGAGCTTGAAATTTTGCCCTATCATCTTACTAATTGTTAGAAAAGACCTTGCCAGCCCTCATTCAAGGTTTTTGGTCATTGAGAGAAGTCATTGAACAAGTGTATTGGTTATTGTTAGCCTAACATCTTGGCAGCACAGTAGACAGTACTGGGACTGATGTCAGGAACAATCATGCTCCAGAGCTCAAACTGGCCTCAGACATTTACTAGCTGTGTGATCCTGGGCAAGCCATTTAACTTGTTTGCCTCAGATCCTCATTTGTAAAATGAGCTAGAGAAGGAAATGGTAAATCATTCTGGGGTCTTTTCTAGGAAACCCCAAAAGGGATCACAAACAGTCAGATACTACTGAACAAGGACAACAACTTGTGTATATATATATATATATATACATATATACATATATATGTATATATATATATATAAAATTTGAAAATCTTTAATTAATTTAGAATACTTTTCTATGGTTACATGATTCATGTTCTTTCCCTCCCCTCCTCCCACCCCCCTCTCACAGCCAATAAGCAATTCCACTGGGTTTTACATGTGTCACTGATCAAGATCTATTTCCGTATTATTGCTATTTGCACTAGGGTGATCATTTAGTCTACATCCCTAATCATATCCCCACTGACCTGTGTGATCAAACAGTTGTTTTTCTTCTGGGTTTCTATTCTCACAGTTCTTTCTCTGGATGTGGATAGCATTCTTTCTCATAGGTCCCTTGGAATTGTCCTGGATTATTGCATTGCTGCTAGTACATAAGTCCATTACATTCGATTGTGCCCAGTGTATCCATCTCTGTGTATAAGGTTCTCCTGGTTCTGCTCCTTTCACTCTGCATCAGTTCCTGGAGATCATTCCAGTTCACACAACTAATATATTGATCATGCTCAGACCTTGTCTCACAATTTACCATAATTTCTACCATAATAGATTTGAAATAAGAGCTGAATCTCATTCACAAAGGCAGTGTCATAGAAAGTCAAGTATCAGCTAGTGATCGATCACTAAACTAAGTTATACCAGTGAGCTGAAGTATGGCTAGGAAAGGGGAATAGTGGGAAAATTTAGATTGTGAGCTCAGAACACTGACCAAGGAATAAACTAGGAAAGTAGATGGTGGCCTATTATCTTTGCAACAAGCTTGAATCTTCAGTCCAACTAATCACTTTTGCCCACCTCTTCCTCTCTCCAGACAGATACATTTTCTCCTGGCCATCACCCCATCTATTTCCAACTTCTTTTTCCTTGTCTTCTTTAGCAGTCTCATGAGATGTAAACAAAGAGTAAGGTGTAGTTTTTGTTTCTCTATTTTATTTTAGTTCCAATATTATCCATATATAGTATCCCACCCACCACCCCCACTTACTATTTTTAGTTCTGGGGATAGTCACAATTCCTATAGCTCATGAACCCCCAGGAATGTCCTTCCCATTAACAATCAACCAGGAGATTCAATTTAGCTCTTAGAAAAGGTCTTTATTATGGTCCAATAATAACAGTAATTAAGGAATGTTTCCTGTCAAAACCTGGAGTGCACAGTCCCACAAATATTCACAGAGTATAGAGAGGGGCATATAATTATCAGGGTTTGGAGTTGCCCTTAGGACTGCCCTTGCTCATGAGCACCTCCTGGTGGTATGATATCTAAGAGCATACTAACAAATGAGACCTTTTAAATACTAATGGTTATTAAAGGTAACTAGGTTTACCTTTGGTGTGAAAATGGAAAGAGAAAAGAATAAAACACCGGGGAGATCACTTTCTCATAAGTACATAAGGCTTCTTGTTGAAGATGGGATTTTATTTATTTATTTTTAGTATTTTATCTTTTTTTGTTAAGAAATTTTTTCCATGGTTCCATGATTCATGTTCTTTTCCTCCCCTCCACCTACCCCCCTCCCATAGCCAATGTGCAATTCCCCTGGGTTTTACATGTGTCACTGATCAAGATCTATTTCCGTATTATTGATATTTGCACTAGGGTGATCATTTAGTCTACATCCCTAATCATATCCCCACTGACCTGTGTGATCAAACAGTTGTTTTTCTTCTATATTTCTGATCCCACAGTTCTTTCTTTGGATGTGGATAGCATTCTTTCTCAGAGGTCCCTCAGAAATGTCTTGGATCATTGCTGCTAGTAGAGAAGTCCATTACATTTGATTGTGCCCCAGTGTATCCATCTCTGTGTATAAGGTTTTCCTGGTTCTGCTTCTTTCTCTCTGCATCAATTCTTGGAGGTCTTTCCAGTTCACATGGAATTCCTCCAGTTCATTATTCCTTTGAGCACAGTAGTATTCCATCACCAGCAGATACCACAATTTGTTTAGCCATTCCCCATTCAAGGGGCATTCTCTCATTTTCCAATTTTTTGTCAACACAAAGAGCATGGCTATAACTATTTTTGTATGTCTTTTTCCTTCTTAACTCTTTGGGTTATAAACCCAGTAGTGGTATGGCTGGATCAAAGGGCATAGTTCCAAATTGCCATCTAGAATGGTTGGATCAATTCACAACTCTACCAGCAATGCATTAATGTCCCTATTTTGCCACATCCCCTCCAAAGTTTATTACTTTGCTGTCATGTTAGCCAATCTGCTAGGTGGGAAGTGTTTTGAGTTTTGGTTTTGAAGGTGGGATTTTAGATGCGACTTGAAGCCAAAGAAGCTCCTTTGATGATGAGGAAGGAGATAATTTCAAACAAAAGCATGAAGAAAAGCCAGTGAAAATTCCCAGAATTGAGAGATGGAGTAGCTTGTGTGACAAACTAGGAAGTCTTTGAATATAAGCTCTTCCTGATCCCCTTTGTTTTGAATGCCTTCACTCTTTTTTTTTTTTACTTTTATTTTTTTTATTGAAAAAGTTTTTAATTTTTAAAATATTTTTCCATGTTTACATGGCATCTTCTCTCCCCTCTTCCCTCCCCATTCCTAGAGCCAACAAGCAATTCCACTGGGTTATACAAATGTTATAACTTGATACCTATTTCCATATTATTCATCTTTGCAATAGAGCAATCTTTTGAAACCAAAACCCCAAATCACGTACCATATAAACACATAAGTCATATGTTTTTCCTCTGTGTTTCTACTCCCACAGACCCCTGTCTCAATGTGGACAGCAGTCTCTCTCAGTCCCTCTGGATTGTCCTGGACCACTGCACTGCTAGTAGTAGCAAAGTCCATTATATTCAATTGTTCCACAATGTTTTACTTTCTGTGTATGATGTTCTTCTGGTTCTGCTCATTTCACTCCGGAATACCTTCACTCTTAATTATCTCTAAGTTATATAGTGTCTAGCTTTGTACACAGTTTTCTGCATGCTGTGTTCCCCACTAAACCATGAGTTTCTTGAAAACAGACTGCTTTGTCCTTCTTTGTTCCTCTAGCTCTTAGCACAGTGACTGACACATGGTAGTAGGTCTTTAATAAATGTTTATTTACTGAGCATAGATTTAGAGAACTCAGCATCAGTTCTAAATCACAATGGTGCCTTAGGGTTGAACTTTTGTGAAGCCACTTTAAATAACAGTGTGAAATGTTTCAGAATGTCAAGATCAAGAAAAAGCCATTAGATTCGACAATTAGGTTATAGATGCGAAGTACTCATTACATTCTTACTATGTGCCAGGCACTATACTAAATGCTAATGGCCTTGGAAAAGGAAGTTTTAGTAAAGTGATGTAGTTAATAGTTATAGCTAACTAGTTAATAGCAGATATAGACTATTCCTTTAGAATTTTAGCAGAGGAGAGGATAGATTTAGGATAATAGCTTTAGGGAACAGCAGAGATGAAGTAAGCTTTAAAAAGAATTTTTTTTTTTAAGATAGGCCAGATATTGTTATTATGGATGGGTTGGATTTTCTTAGCAATTTAGGAGATGAGATCTGGAAGACAAAGAGGAAAGGAACAGAGAAGAGAGGTGTACCTTCTGGCACACAGTAGGAGTTTAATAAATGTTTACTGATGATGACTGCAGATGGGCTCAGTTTTAGAGATGGGGGCAGGGTAAGAAGGTACAAAAGAGATTTCTAATAGTCACGGCGAGGAAGCGTAATCATTAATGATTAAAGGGGTGGGGGCGCTGCTAGGTGGTCTAGTGGTTAGAGAGCCAGGCCTGGAGACGGGAGATCGTTTTAAATCTGGCCTCAGAAGCTTCCTAGTCCTGTGACTCTGGACAAGCCACTCATCCCCCATTGTCCAGCCCTTTTCGCTCTTTTACCTTGGAACCAATACACAGTATTGATTCCAGTACAGAAGGTAAGGCTTTAAAAAGAAAGGGGTGGGGGTGGGGCTGCTGTACAGGATAGTGAGCTAGAAGTACAAAGACCACCCCACCCTTGTACGTGGTAAGCGTTTAATAAATGTTTGTGGACTGACGGGCAATCCACGTGACTGCTCAAACTCACGGAGAGGCGGAGGGAAGAATAGCCGGTTTCTCTACCGTTCCTTTAGTCTCTGAGAGAGCTAGGCGTCCTATAGGGCACTTCCGGGTCGCTGTCTGGCGGCGTCCCGTCGTCATGGAAACAACGTGTTCTCCGGCGGCGCCGGGGACGCGTGCCCCCGGAAGTGCTCTTCCGTTGCCATAGGGAGGGCCGGAGGGCGGGGGGGAGGGAAGATGGCGGCGGTGCAGGTGGCCGGGGCGCCGGTGTGTGGGGCCCGGGACCCGCCGCCGGGCCCCGGGAGCGGATTCCGCCGCCTGTCGGCCCGCCTGGGCTCTCTTCGCCCCGCGGACAGCAGCTCTGCCCGCACCGAGATTCATCTGCTGTTCGACCAGCTCATCTCCGAGAACTACAGCGAGGGCGGCGGGGGTGTCACAGCCGAGGTAGAGGCTGGGCGGCTGGAGATGAGGGGGGCGACCGGGGAAGCGGGGCCCGATCCCCCATTCCACTCCCTCACCTTCTCTGGGGCCCTGGACTCTGCTTCCGTTGCGACGGTTTCCTGCCGTAGCTTACCAGAAACCGCTCCGACGTCGATCCCAACGGTCTTGCTGCTCCTGGGTAGCTAGTGCCCAGCCCACCAAAGCGCCCCCTGACACGTCGACCGAGTCTCCCATCCCTGTGGAATCAGCACAGCCCGGGCCATGACCCATCATTTACAGATGGGGAAACAAAGGACCAGGGACGAGGAGTCATTTTATTTCATTTTGTTCCACGGTCACCGACCTGGTTTAGGATTCGAACCCGCGTCTCAACTGACTTCTAAGCCTCGCACTGAAATTCTCCATTAGTCAGAGATTGCTGACATGCTTATAAAGAGCCTAGCCAGAAAAGACCTCAAGGGCCACCTCTCTCAATTTACAAATGAGTAATCTGATGCTCCGTGGCTTCCTTCAAGTCCCAACTGAAATCCCCAACGCCCTTTCTGTCATCTAGTGCCTTCCCTGCTGTTCATTATTTCCCTTTTATCGCGATTGGAGCTTATGTAGAGTTGTTTTCTTGTCATCTCTCCCACTAGCTGGCAGAGCCTTGGAAAGGGACCAGCTTCTTCCTTTCTTGTCCTTACGCAGAGCCTGGCCCCTACTAGATCCCTAATAGATTTTTATTCACCCCACTGTTGGAGACCCAGGGAGGTGAAGCCCAAGAAGCCACCTTCTAATCCAGAGCCAGTATTCTCTTCTCATTATGAGGCTGTTTCCATTTCAGACCTTCCACTAAATCGGAGTTTTACTTATTTCTTTGGTTATTTTAGTCAAAGGGAAAGCTTTTTTGGTATATCAATTTGCTTTTTCAAAATACTTTGATCACTAGGTCTAGTCAGAGTCTGTACAAAGCACTGGAGTCTGAAATCAGAAATAAAGCTGGAGAATCATAGACTATTAGCTCTGGAATGGTTTTAGTAATCTCCAGACCAGGGTGGTCCATAGATTCTCAAGAGATCTGTGCGCAGATTTCAGGGAGTCTTTGAACTTGAAGGAGGGGGGAAATTATATCCTTATTCGGAAATGATTGATTTCCTTTGCATCCTGTGGATGTTATTTTGTGCACTTAAAAACATTATTCACCAAACTGCCCAAGGGGGCCTATGTCACAAAGAAAGTTAAAGTCTAGGTTGAGATCCAGAGGAACCCATAGTTTGTGTGTGTATGTAGATGTATATGTCACATGTGTATACACACATGTATATGTATAGACATGAGGGAAACCATGTATGTGTGCACCAAATACACATGTATACATCTTGTGCACATGACCATGTGTCCATGTCTATGGTATATAACATACGTGAATACATGTACACAAACATGCATAATAACTAGCAGGAGCTCCAACCTGCCCTGCTTTTCCCCAGCCTTGGCCTCATGTTCATTCTGCCATGTTGTGTTTCATGCTATTAGATTTTCCTTTTCAGTATCAATGTCATTGTTCCTCCACTGCCCTTTCTTCCTCCTAGGTCTCTTTTCACCATTTTAGAATGCTAGTTTTGGCTCTGATTTGCCATATATTCTGAGGGTTTGAATTGGACCAAACATATTGCTTGCTCAGTGATGCATTTCATATGATTTTCATTCTTTTTGTAGGATGTTAGTGCTTTACTGGTCCAGGCCTGTCGACTGGTCCATCTCAATCAGGAACATCTAGTCAGCAAAGTTTCTCAACTTATTCACCATCTCCTTAACAGATTGCAGGTAAGAGTACCTCCTAGGCTTGGCTTTGGGGAAGAAAAAATGCTGACCAAGAAAAGCAAAGGATCTCTCTGAGATTTCATGAGCATGGTGACTCTTCTCATCCCAGCCACGCCTGTAACTTAGTAGGGAGATCTTAGAGAATTGGTGAAGCTCAGAGCTAATAAGTGACTTGTCCATAGACATGTGGCAAGGATGCATCAGAGACAGGATTCAAACCCTAATTCTCTCTCATTGCAACCTTTGCATATGAGCCACTGTGTCTGATTTCTTCTCTACATCTTGTCATTGTTTAGTTTTGTTGAGGTTGGTTTCTGTTGGGTTGTTTCTTTTGGGGGAAGGAGTGTGGCTAATTTTGATCTAGAAGTCAGTGTGGAATAAGAGATAGAGAACCTGGCTCAGAGTCAGGAGATCTGGGTTCAAATCCCATCTCAAACAATAGGTAACTGGGGGAGCTTATTCAAGCTACTTTACCCTCTGTTCCTCAGTTTTATCAACCAGAAAATGAGGTTAGACTTGATTTCTAAGGTCCCTTCTACCTTTAAAATCACGATTTACATAAAATATATGACTACTTTGAAAATTATTTTTTCTACTGGGTCAAAAGTATTTATTTTATACCATCTTATTTTTTCCCAACCCATGTTATATCATGGCTTTCTTTTTTTCTCCAGCATCTTTCACACATTGTTAAATATGTTTAATATATTTTAATGCAGAGTAAAATACCAGTAAGGCTATCATCAAATGAGGTGATTTTGAAAGGTCTTCATAAAATTAATTGTGTTAGACAGATATACAGGATTTATTAATTTTTTCAACCTTTACTTCCTGCCTTAGTAACAACTCTTAAGACAAATGGGCAGGGGCTAGGGCAAATGGAGATAAGTAACTTGCCCATGGTCACATAGCTAGGAAGAAGGTCCTCATGACTCTAGGCCTGGTGCTCTACTGTGCCACCCAGCTGCTCCGGGATTGCTTTTTTTGTGTATGTGAGCCTAGATAGCTGTGAATGTGAAATCTCCTACCCCCCTGAAAGGAATTAGATTGTGATCAAAATTAAGATTTTTACAGGCATGGAGTCTAGATCTGGAATTTGATTGGTAGAAGGAGCTTCTTGGTATGGAAGCTCCCTCTTTTGATGCAGTTGGCACCTTCTTGTCCTGAGGTCTGAGAGTCATCCCTCTCTCTGTGTCAGTTTCCTCATGAGTAAAATGGGGATGAGAAGAGGACCTACCTTACAGGGCAGTTATGATGGTCAAAAGAGTTAACAAGAGGCTTTGCCAAACTTAAATGACATTATAAAAGCCAGCTGCTTATTTTTGTAGAGTTACTTTAGAGCAGTGAAGTTTATGTGAATGTCCAGTGTCATAGAGCCAAGTGTGTGTCAAACCTCCGTTTTGTCCACTCCAAGGTTGGCTCTCTCTCCTCACTATACTCACCTCTGATTTTAATACAGATGGAAAATTGGAAGGGGCAGTGTCTATAGATGTCACAAAAGTCTTATTCTTTGGGGACATCTTGTGTTATTGGTTTGAATATTCACTATTGTCAGGTATATATAATTTCTGTAGCCCTGGTTAATTGAGAAAGATTCCTAATGCACCTCAGCACTTAGCATCTAACCCAAGCATTTGGCACTAGCTTATATTTTTGCTCATTCAGTTAAAATCATTTCAGTGAAATCACAGATTTGGTCCAAAAAGATTTTTGATAAAACACATGTGTATTGAGCAGCTACTGTGTACAAGGCACTATGCCAGCTGCTAGGAATGCAAAGATGAAAAAGTCTTTGCTTTCAAGGAATCCTGTCAGTGCATCACTAACTTATACTATGCAATATTAAATGATTAAATAAATCAGAAAAATCAGAGTGACCCAAGAGATTTAGGGAGCGAGGGAGCATGTCCAGCAGGGGTTAGGGAAGAGAGGCAGCATGACAAAACAAAAGCAGAAATTCTAGGTGTCTAGTTTAGCTGGAGTGCCCACTGGGCCTCCCCCAGGGGAGTACTGTGATACGTATACATATTTACACACTCATGCATACATATAACACAACACACAGACACAAAGATGAAAAGTCAGAACCAGCTGATGGACGCCTCTGAGAGCCAGGCCACAGTGGGAGACACCAGAAGGGAGATGTTCAAACCTGGGCACCATTAGGAAGGATGGATTGGAAAGAGGAGACAGATCAGAAGGCTCTTCGGTATCCAGTGTGGGGTGGTGGCAGTAGAAAGGAGGAGACGGGTACAAGGATACTTTTGGATTTAGTTACTTCAAATGTGTGGAAGCCTTATTTCTGTAGGGACTTCATCTTCTGTTTCTGTGGTGTCCCGTTCCTCCCCTCCCTCAGGCCTGGTAAGATGCTGATCTCACGGCTTGTTTGCCACCGTTTGAGCTTTTGCTATGTACTAGGCGGTTGAACCTGGGATGTGTTTATATGATGTAAAAATTAGGTATGCACATGGATATATGTGGGTGAATGTATTAGCATTATGATAGAATGGATTTTTTTTTCTCTTTTGATAGGTGATCGTTGATGAACAGAATCTGGATTTCCTTTTGGCATACACAATCTCTGCTTTTCAACAATGTAGTTCCTGGACACACATGGAAATTCTTCAGGCCTTGTCTGCTCTGGTTTACTACAATGGTCCCAAATGTCAGAAGGTAGTTTGTATTTCCTTTCTTCTTTACAGTAACAGGCGGGAAGGAGGAAATTCTCCCCTTGGATATTCCTTGCCTCTCTATGGTTCTTGGCCATTCTGTAGAAATCATGGAGAGAAAATGATTCTTAGCTGTTTGTAGCCTTTCTGCCTAAGGTCTATCATTCTTCTCCTAAGCCCCTTGTAGTTTTAATGAGTTAAGAGTTGTGGACATTAGTAAAATATCTTTGAAAATTGAAAATATTTTGAAAATTGTTTCAGAACAAGGTAGCAACAGTTTAGAAACCACATAAGGCCTTTTTGGCCTTGTGAGGTTGCCCAGGATTGTAAGAATCTCAGTCAATCTGTGTGACCCTGGGCAAGTCACTTAGCCTCCACTATCTAGCTCTTACTGCTCTTTTATCTTGGAATCAATACACAATATTGGTTCCGAGATAGAAGATAAAGATTTAAAAAAAAGAAGAATTTTGCTCAGTGAGTAAGCACCTCTCCCTTGCCTGTGCTGGTCCTAGACTGGTCCACAGCCGGGTAGGTAGAACATGGAGCTTCCTGCAGATACAGATGTGGCTGTAGAATTTGTGCTCAAACCTCCATTGGGATCATTTGGGTACTTTGTATCTCCAGGGGGCCTGAATGCTACATTTAGCATTTCTCGGCTTGTTCATCTATAAGTTGCATAGAGCAGGGGCTCTCTGGGGCTTAATTGCCTTTTTATTCATCCCACTCACACTCACCTCTCATCCAAGGGGAAAAAAGAAAGAAGGAGAACTTTTGTCTAAAGCAAAGCAAAGCAAAGCATTCCCTGATATATTCTCTCACATGACCCCTGACTGTTGTATTTGTTCTAGTACCTTCCAGACTTGCTTGGGGAGAATGGAATCTTGATGAAATTGAGTGATTCCAGCCAGTCGGACCCTGACCTCAGAAGAGCTGCAGTCCATTGTATGGCAAACATATGTCTCAGGTACGAGGGCCAAATACAGCCTTGAGGTTGGGGCCATGGGTGGGAGCAGAGCCTGTTGGAAGTTAGGGGTAACTTGGGAAATTCACCTACGCTTAGATTTTGTTGCATAGTTAATGGAATCTGTGAAATGCCCCGATAATGTATCATGTTTGACTACCAGAAAGCTGGTCACAGGAGACTGTGGTTTTTACATTTTTCTTGTAAAACTACCTCATAAGGAAATATTCTTTACAATTACTATACCACAGAAAATTAGTCACCGGTCTACCTTCCCCCTAGGAAGTACCCAGTTATTAAAGAAATAATCAAAAACCACAACTTTTTCCATTTGACTGGGGTAAAACTAAACTATTTTTTAAGTCTGGAAAAAATGTGTTGTGAGGGATTTGGGATTCCTTTGTCGATCTTCAGCATCTATTTTAGCTACTTTTCTCCCTTTTTAAAAATATACTTGGGACATCCCAAGTGCTCAATGACTTGATCCAGTTCATTCTGTGAGCACCCAAACCAAAGGAAATACTAGTCAAATGCAGTGACTTGGGTTGTTTTGTTCATGTAGAGCACAGTGCCATCCACTTGTTTATAGATTATATGTCTGCTATGGGCAGGGTCTTGTGCTTGTGACTGTAGGCTGGTATGGCAGGAGCACTGGACCCCGGAGGCCTGGGTTCTTATCCTGATTAGCCATGAGATCATGACCCCTACTTGGCTTCTCTGCTCTTTGGTTTCTTCATATCCAAATTGAGGGCATTGGATACATCAGAGTTCTTAGCCTTTTGGAGGTCATGGCCTCCTTTGGTAGTCTGGGAGAACTTGTAATCCCATTTGCCCTTTGCTGAAGAATGCTTTTTTTTTTTTTTTTTTTTTTAATGGAAGGAAATGCTAAATTTTAGTGAGTGGTTAGTAAAAATAATGAGGAATTTTTTTTTCCTACCCAGTTCCTAGGCCCCGTAAAAATCTCTTCATGGATCTCTCCATTAAGAATCTCTAGACTACATGATCTTTAGTTTCCTTTAATATAAAAATTCTCTATGCTTCTGTAATACAGATAAGAATACAACATAGGCTTTGCCTTTTCTAGACCATGGAGCTTATGGTCTGGATGAAGACATTGAAGCCTAAACAAGAAAAGTGAAATAAAATGAGAATATTGATTAGTAGTCCAAATCAACAGCCAAATCAGTATCCAGGATAGTCCATCTGATGAATTGCATAGGCGCTTTTCAAGTTCAAGAATTCAGAGCTGCTCTAACTGTAGATTATTCCTTGAAGTTGGGAAGGGAGTACAGGATGTGAAAGGAGATGTCATTCCGAGATCTCTCAACCTTGGCAAGAGAGGCTCCTGAGGAGAACTGAGGTCAGGGTTTGACCCTGGGCTTCCCATAAATGAGGAGTAGGAAAATGATCACCATGAACTATGGCAGTAGCAGTTCACCTATTGAGACATGGACCTTTCCTCTCTCCCTCAGATTCTCTAATCTCTCCCTCTTGAGACCTCGTTGTTTGCCGTACATCCCTCCTGCAGTGGGCATGCTCCCCCTTCCCCAGCTGCCCAGAAGAGGGAGGCATGACTTTAATCAGTGGGCATCTGCCCCTCGTAGATCGGAGATGGGTCATTCATAGCGTTTTCTAAGCTCTCAGCTAAGAGTCTGGACTTTGAATCACCTCTTTTGCTTGTGTTTTAGTGTCCCAGGACAGCCATACTTGGACGAGCCTTACCGAAATGTCTGCTTTCAAACTTTCTTAACTATTTTACAGTCTTCCAAAGTTTCTGGTATGGACGATATCACATTTTGCATGGTAGGTAGGAACCTAGTGTTCTCCAATACCTCACTAATAGACTGTAAGTTACTGCCGTATAGGATGCCCGGAGGGGCCAAATACAAGAAATAGCCAGCTGGCTTCTTTAAAGTGCTGCTCGAAAGGAGCTCAGTTTTTGCCATCAAAAAGTTTAAACGTAGCTTTAAAATGTATGGTAGAACTTGGGCTACTGAGCGTCACCTGGGAGTGTTCTTCTGGCTGAACATTTCCCAAATAATAGAAGTTAATGGTGAAGAATTATGCCATTGTCTACCAAGGTGTTGGGCTTTGCTCTCTCTATGCACACAGATACACACACACACACACACACATTCTCATACACACTCTTAAAAACATATACACACACATAAAAATACACACACACACACTCTTAAGAACATATACATATACATATACACTTATCCATATCCACAATATATACTCATAATACACACATTTACACCATACAGTCACTTAAAAACATACCCACTCATACACATGACACATCCACAGAGTATCTCATGCTGTGCCTTTGAGGGCCCCTGGGATAAGCAGCATTCCAGGCTCTTCCGCTTGGCTCTCTGGGAGAGGATCTGCTGCTTTTCACCTCTGTTACCACCATGTCAGAGCTGCTGCTGCAGCAAACATACCCTCTTTTCCAGTTCACTCAGCAGTCAGCCGTCTGGACTCCCCTTTCTTCTCAACTTTTACAGAGAAGGTTGGCCATTAGTAGCTAGCAGCAGCTAAAATCCAAGGGTTCCTTTCCTTCCAGCTAAAGAATCCAATTCAGCAAGCATTACTAAATGCTTGTCTGCCTGTGATGTGATCAGTCACAATCCATTGCTTCCATTGGAATGATACTTTATATTCATTTGACACTTTCAAGTTCACAAAGTGTTATCATGTACAGAGTCACTTTTGATCTAACCCTTGTAGGTAAGAAGAACAGGTGATATTCCCATTATAGGGAAAAGGAGACTGAGGGTCAGAGGAATTTGGTTGCCTTCCCAAGAACATATAGGTAGTAAGTGGTACATTCAGTACTAGAACCCAGACCTCTGGATTCTTAGTGGAGGGCTCCTTGGACTCTACATATTTCTCATCATTTTTTACCATTTCCAAGTCTGTGGTTGTCCTTGGCTGCTTTGGCATTGCTTGCTGCCCTTGCATTATTGGCAGAGACGTTTTTTTTTAACAAAATCTCTACTTTGGGGTTTGGAGCAGTTGTGAATGCTGGAAGGGTTCTGGAGGCCTGCTGTCTAGATGACTTAAATTGAACCTGAACTTAGTCTCCTTTTCCCCCAGTTGTTACAAAATGCACTGAAAGGTCTCCAGTCACTTCTGAATGGGGGTAAGATGAAGCTTACACAGACTGAGCAGCTTGGATCTCTTCTAGCTGTATTAAAGGTAAGCATGTGTTATTTCCTTTTTCTTATTTCCCCTTTTAAGTTTAAGTGATATTAGGAACCTTTTTTTCCCATTGATGATCAATTCAACCCATTCAGAACAATGAACCATATGTCAAAAGAAATTATAGCTAAAAGGATCTTTTGAAAGCCATTGGAAACATTCAACTGAAGCATTTTAAAATTAAAAAACTAGGAGTGCCAAACTTGATTAGATGTAACATCTTTAAAAGAAAATATCTTTCAGATATGTATTTAGTGAACTTAACATTTTGGGGCTAGGGAGAGGAGAAAGTAGCAATGACTTAATTTTAGAAAATTTGCTGAAGGTTAGATGATGTTAAACTGAAGGCTAGAGCTTTCACAGCCTTAACCTTTTCCATCTTTATTAACAACAATAATAAAAGTTATCTCATTCATATATTTAGATTTGAATTTTGATTTTTTTTCTTTTTATGTTTAGAAATACATGTTTCATGGACTTCCTGGATTGAACATAGAGATGCCTGCAGTTTTATACCCAGCTCCTCTTCCTCAGTATGATGGACGATCACCTATTAGACAGGAGCCAATGGAAATAAACCCCTCTAAACCAATAGCGGTATAATTACAGTTTATTGGATTAGAACTTAACATTTATTTTGTAAAACATATTCTTATGTAAACATCTATTGTTTTATTCATTTTTGCCTGAGAAGATCTATTCTGAATAAGCAGATTTTACTCAGGGTTGATTTTTTAGTACAATCAGTTTAAAAAGAAGAGCTTAAGTGGCTCACTTAGGATGCGCATCTAGCATATACTAAGGCTTTGCAGCATCAACATGCCTTTCTTCCTCAGCTGGGCATTGTGACCCTGAGTATTTCTTTGAGAATGTCATCAAGGTTGCATCTCCCTGGTTGTGGACTTCTTGTCTCTTGTCTCCATAGAACTGTCATACTCCCCCTTGCTTTCTCATCATAGCCCCCTAGAACTTCTCCTTTGCTGCACAACTCTTTCATTGACTTCTGTCAAAACCAGAGCATGAGCAGATGGCCCAGGCTGTGATTATCAACTGTTTAAAAAGCAATCCTTCCAATGGAGCCCTTAAACTTTGTACCTTGTGTAGGGAGTTATTATGCCTCAGTAGGACAGTCAGGAACATGGGGTTCATTTTTGGGGGAGAGGATTGCATAGAAGCTGGTTTTTGAGTCAAAAAAGGAGGTTCTGGAAAAAGGAAACTTAGAATCTAGAAGATAGGTTGGCAGAAGAGTGGGGTGCATAGGAGTGTCAGAATACCGGGAATATTTTGGTCAAGATTAGAAAGGATGCCATCATGCTTGCCAGTCATTCAGTGCAGAGGAAGAGAAGGTGCATTCAGGAAGATGGTATTAATAGATGTTTTTATTTGTTCTTTATCATCAGAGTAAAAGGAAGAAGGCAAAGGCCAAACAAAAGAAGGGCCAACAGGGAGAGGAGCCAAAAGAACCAAATGGAGAGATAGGAGCAGGCACCGCCAACAGCCTAGGCAAGTTGACCCTCCATGAAGGCAGTGCCGTGAGCCCTGGCTACCTGAGTGCCCAGAGTGGGGCCTCTGAGGGAAGTGGCCCTGCAGCCCGAGATCGAGCAGCTTCTTATCTCAGCAATGCCACGTGGAAAAGGATCAGCAGCAGTGAATCGGACTATTCAGATGCTGAAGGGGGCCTGCAGAGCAAGATGAGGTGGGCACCTGGGAATAGGACACTCCCACCTTGGCTTTGAAAGTTTTTTTGGTTGCATCCCCTTCTAAAATGGCTGGTCTCCCATTAGCTATTGATTGGGTTTCTTTGTATAGTGGAGATAAAAATCACTGTGTGATTTTTGGGGTTTATTTAAAAAGTTGAGTTTCTGAGCATATCTCAAAAGAAAGAGTCCAGTTGGGGTTGAGCAAGGGTCGGCAACTTTTTTGGCCGTGAGAGCCATAAATGCCACATTTTTTAAAATGTAATTTCGTGAGAGCCGTGCAGTGCTCACAGTGCACCCTCCTGTAACAGCGCCTGGAAAAAAAATGGACTTTATGGCTCCTGCAGAAAGAGCCATATCTGGCCCTCAAAAGAGCCAGATATGGCTCGAGACCCATATGTTGCCGACCCCTGGGGTTGAGGGATCTTCTTGAGCTATTTCATTAAAGCCTTTCATTTGTTTTTCTTTAAGATCTTACCAGGCCAAGGTCCGCCAGGGAGCTTTAGCTTGCTTCCTTTCCACGATTAAATCAATAGAGAAGAAAGTTCTCTATGGCTACTGGTCTGCTTTTGTTCCTGATACCCCTGGTATAGGAAGCCCACAGTCTGTGTCCTTAATGACAATTTCATTAAAAGATCCCTCTCCAAAGGTAAGAGAATTTCATCAGGAACCTTTTAAAAAGAGACAGTTGTTAATTTAAATACAGAACTCTCATTAATTTTTATGAGAGTGCTGACCTGAGAATCATTCTTCTGGCTTTGCATGGATGGCCAGTAGTGCAAGGACTTGGTTGATGGGAATTCAAAACCTCCCCTTTTCCCCAAAGGAGGGGCATTAATAGACCAAACCTCTAGACTTGGAATCATGTATCTTTTTCAAGTAAGGCTAAATACTAGTTGACATTTAGAGTCCTTTAAGATCTTCAGAGTACTTGGCAAACATAACCTCCTTTGATCTTCATCACAGGCCTGTAAGATTAGTTCTGTTTTTAATCTTTCATTTTAGAGGTGAGAAAAATGGTGGCAGAGAGAGGTTAAGCAACTTGCCCAGGATCCCACAGCTTGGAAGTGTCTAAGGTGGGATCTGAACTGAGGTGTTTATGACTCATTATACCACCCAGCTGTTCTAAAAGTAGCACAGTGTTCCTCTTCCTTCCCCTGACTGGTTTTGTAGGCCAACATAGCTGTTAGAAAAGAAAGACATTGACTACCATTCCTGCTGACTTCTGTTTGGCTTTGCTCACCACTTTCTGGGAAGAAGCTATATGACCTTAGGAAGTGAATGTCCTATTTGACAGTAGGGAAGTTTGCTAAATGGCAAATAAGCCTTATTGTGGGCAAGACTTTGGATAGATATAGACAAAAATGAAATAGCTTTGCCCCTGAGAAACTTAGATTTTGATCTTTACCTTATGAGCAATTTACATTCCCATTAATTGGGTGCATCTGAGTTATGATTTTTCTTTGAAGATTTACTCTTTTAATATGATGATAAATCAACTGAAAAGTTGGCTACTCAGCAATGCATTGATCTGGGACTTAGGATGGGGAATACTATCCACTTCCAGAGAAAGGATGCAGATCAAAGCATACTGTATTTCACATCAGTTTATTTACAGTTTTATTTTTGGAGTTTTGGTTTTGTATGAATGTGCTTTTACAACAGTGACCAATATGAATGTGTATTTTGCATGATAATACATATATTGTCCAGATTAAATTGCTTACTATCTCCAAGCTAGCGGGGGGAAGAGAGGGAGATGGTTTGGATCTTATAATTTTGGAAAATGTATGTTGGAAATTTTTATTACATGTAATTGGGAAAATAAGATATATTTGAATTAGAAAAAACATGATGAGATATATTCAGGAATAGAGAAAATGTGGTGTAGTAGATTAGGGTGCTGGGCTGAGCATCCTAAAGACCTAGGTTCAAATCCTTCTGACATTTAATAGCTAGTTGACTTCAGGTTAGACATCTAGCCAGATTTTATGACAATTCCTTAGGATTTACTTGCTAAGACATAGAGGGGGTTGCAGCTTTGAGATTACCATGCTAACAAAATCATGACTACCTCATATATTCACATACACCATTAGCATGATAGAGGAGCCTCCTTGGAAAACCTCCTTCCTGAATGTCCATTGTTTCTAAAAGGAAATCTTGAGATAATTCATTAAAAGTCCTTCCAGTATTTGAAATAGGAAATAGACTGGAGAGCAAAGAATCATTTTAAGTCATATGTGACAATACCTCTAAGTAGTTTCAAATTTTGAAGTGAAGTATAAAAGTCATATCTGTTACAAAGTAAAGTAACAAGAAATACTTGAGTTGTGAAACATCTCTTTGTTTGGATCATGTAACCTGAGTGGAAGATAAAAAAATGAAAATAGAAATAAATCTTAAGTAGAAGCCTCTCTATTAATAATAGAAAAGATGCCCATATCTAGACAGAGTCTAGAAGTTTGAAAACTAGATGTGACTTGCTTTCTTTGTTAACAAATGTGAATTAACTTGAAATTTCAGACTCGTGCCTGTGCTCTGCAAGTGCTATCAGCCATCTTAGATGGCTCAAAGCAGTTTCTTTCTGTTGCTGAAGACACAAGTGACCACAAAAGGGCTTTCACTCCCTTCTCAGTGACCATTGCTTCCAGCATTCGTGAGTTACATCGATGTCTTTTGTTAGCTTTGGTGGCTGAATCATCTTCTCAAACCCTTACTCAGATAATTAAGGTAAATGGAACTATAGACCTTTCAAAATGTTGCCATATCAATGTAATTTGACTTAGGAGTATTTTTATATTATACAAGGGAACTTCAGAACCTAAAAATGTAACTTAGTGGTGATTTTTACTAAGGCAGTAGTTATAAATTTTTTTAATTAATTGATTAATATTTTCCCATGGTTACATAATTCATGTTCTTTCCCTCCCTTTCCCCCTCCCTCCTCCCTGAGCTGATGAGCAATTCCACTGGGTGTTATACATGTATCATTGTTCAAAACCTAACATATTCTGTTAATTCCACATTCCATTAATACTTGCAATAGAGTGATCATTTAAAGTCAAAATCCCCAATCATATACTCATCAAACCACGTGATCAATCATATGCTTTTCTTCTGCGTTTTTAACTCCCACAGTATTTCTCTGGATGTGGGTAGCATTCTTTCTCATAAGTCCCTTGGTATTGTCCTGGATCTTTGCATTGCTATTAGTAGAGAAGTCCATTATATTTGATTCATACCACAGCAGCCTCTGTGTATAATGTTTTCCTGGTTCTGCTCCTTTCGCTTTGCATCAGTTCCTGGAGGTCTTTCCAGTTCACATGGAATTCCTCCAGTTCATCATTCCTTTCAGCATAATAGTATTCCATAATCATCAGATACCACAATTTGTTCAGCCATGCCCCAATCGAGGAACACCCTCTAATTTTTTTCAATTTTTTTGCCACTACAAAGAGGACAGCTACAAATATTTTTGTACAAGTTTTTTTCCTTATCTCTTTGGGGTACAAACCCAGCAGAGGTATGGTTGGATCAAAGGGCAGGCAGTCTTTTAAAGCTCTTTGGGCATAGTTCCAAATTGTCCTCCAATATTTATAAATGTGAACACATCTTCTTACCATTTCATTTCCGAGTAATTTCAGAAAATTTTCTGTCCTTCAAGGGATTTAAATTATCAAGCAGATCTAAATATTGTCCAGATGAAGGACTGATTTAAAATACATAATTCTTCTAAGGGTAAAGGGTTTGAGTCCTTTTAGCTTTTTTTTTTTCTTTTGGCATAATTTTTGTGTAAACAAATCTTCAAACGTGTTTCTTAAATGTTTTCTTGCCAGTTTATGATGCCTTACTTAAAGCCATTGGCTTGTGTGTAAGATGCTATTTTTTCATGTTTCTGCTTTGCAGTGCCTTGCAAACTTAGTATCAAATGCACCTTACAACCGTCTGAAACCTAACCTGCTAACCAAGGTCTGGAACCAGATAAAACCCTATATCCGCCATAAAGGTTGGTGATGTGTTCAGCACAATCATGATTTTATAAGCAATATGATTAAGTAACAGGTTATTAAGAACATATGCTCGAAGCCTTTTCCCATCTGTTGGCTCATCCCAGTGAGTTATGAGCTAAGAACAACAACAAAAAAGTGACCACTTGTTCAGAGAGTGTCCCCTAAGGTACCATGGGATTATGGAGTTTATTATTCCCCACCTTCAGTCCACGTTGGGGATCTCTTCCAGGCTTTGGGGAGAAGTAATGCCACTTTGGAACCCGGCTTTCCCCCTTGTGGTGTCATAGAGCTACACTGGAAGGAAATGGGATAGGGAACTGTAGATTCCCCAGTCAATTCAAGGCACTCCGTGTATCCCAAAACCACTCCAAATTATTAATGGGAAGAGACATGGGATTATGATCCAGTTGCCACATGTACCTGCCTCATATTTATTATTATTATAGTTATTTGCATCAATTGGATACCAACCTAGGGGAGGTGGAAGGAAATGAGAGTCTCATTTTAGACATAGACTAAGAGATGAAGAATAATTTGCTGAGGGTCATAATAAAACCTGGTTCTTCTGATTTCCAATTTCATACTTTAACAAAATTATAACATTTGAATCTTTGACAATCTCCTACATAGTCTGTACATAAGCCATAAATATTCTCTGGAAGTGAAACCTTAATATCAAGATAAGTTTGAATAAATTAAGTTTTGCACTTATCTGTAAACAGAGAACAGAAAGGGTTAGCTAGGAAGGTCCTTTTGAGCTATAAATTTTTGTTTTCCTCATGTGCTTCCTCTGCCTCAGTTTTTCTAATGATTGTTTTGCATGGTGCTCACCTCTCACTGTCTTCTTTGCAGATGTCAACGTCCGGGTCTCTAGTCTGACCCTCTTAGGGGCTATAGTATCAGCTCAGGCTCCTTTGCCTGAAGTACAAGTGCTTTTACAGCAGCCTTGTTCTTCTGGGTTAACTAGTAGTGGTTCCACCACATCGTGGCTCGGCTCTTCTGACTGGCGCAGAGATGCTTCCTATACAGAGCCTTCAGAGGAATCCACAGATAACCCAGCAAGTTCCAGTGGTGAGCCCTGCTGGCTCATCCGTCTCTGCATCTCCATTGTTGTACTGCCCCGAGAAGATCCCTGTTCTGATAGTGATACTAGCTGTACTATTGGAAACATATATGAACCATCTCCGGTTCGATTGGAATCTTTGCAGGTGAGAGAATCTAAATACCTATATTTACCCAGAGAACTAGTCATTTAAGGGTGTCAAAGTCATTCCTTGCTTTTGGAATTCACAGAAACCCAGAGCTTCAAAATTGGGAGGCTTCTCCCACTTGAACCTTCTAGTACAGCCTGTACCCTCAGGGAATCCTCACTGTGTGATACCTGACAAGGAATTGTCCAGACTTTACTTGAAGACTTCCAGGGAGGGAGAGCCTATCTTCCTCAAGGCAGACTACCTCTCTTTTGTTAGAAAGTTTTTCTTGATACCAAACCTAATTTGCCTCTTTGGGACTTCCAGCCATTTGTTTTCTGATTCTTCCCTCTGGGGCCCAAACAGTATAAGACTAATCCCTGCTTTACATGATAGTCCTTCAAATACTTGTAGTTATTGTGTTCTACTTGGGTCTTCTCTTCTCTAGGCTGAACATGCTCAGGGTCCATCAACTTCCTTCTTGCCTTCCTCCAAACACTCTTTAATTTAGTAATGGTCTTCATAAACCATAGGCCCAGAACTGAAAAATCACACTTCAGGGGAGGGATGATAAGTTGAGAATACAGTGGGCCTCTCATCTCTCTATTCTCATTATTTTAATTTAGTTCAGGATCTCATTTTTTTTTGAAACTATATCCTATTGCTGACTAGTAAGCAGGCCACTAAAGTTCCCACTTATTTTTTCAGAATAACTGTTCTCTCTCCATGCTTCTACCATTTTTGTACTTAACTAAGATTTTACATTTATTCCATGGAATTTCATCTTATTAAATTCAGCCTCAGTGTTCTAGCTTGCCAAGATCTTTTTATATCTTGACTTTGCTATCCTGGGTCTCAAGGATCTCTCTTAGCTTGGTGTCATCTGTAAATTTGATGAGTTTTCCATCTCTATCTTTATCCAAGTCATTGATGCACCTGTTAAAGCAGCCTCCAGGCCATGCACAGATTTCAGGGGTGCTGCTCTGAAAAGACTTCCTACCACCATGACATAATACCATTAATCACCATGCTTAAGAGTCTGGCCATCCAACCAATCCTGAATCCATCTGATTAAGTTATCACCTGATCCATACTTCTCCCATTTTCTCCACAAGAATAGGATGAAATGTTATTCAAGTGCCAAAATTAAGTAAGGTCTTATTTGCTGCATTCCCCTCATCTGCTAGTTTAGTTGTCCAATTAGAAAAGGAAATGGGAGGATCAAGTGAGGTGATGTTTGTAAATCAGCACAATGCCTGGCACATAGTAGATGCTTAATGAATATTCCCTTCCCTTTCCCTAGTCTGGCATGGCCTGTGCTTCATGAAACCATACTGGGTCTTGGTAATCATCACTTCCCTCTGTAGATGTTCATCATCCATTTCTTTGATGATCAAAGATGAGTTCTAAAATTTAAAAAAAAAAAAAAAGTCGAGCTTACTGTCCCAGTTTGCAGATTCTGCTCTCTTCTTTTTGTTGAAAATCAGGATATTTGCCTTTCTCCAGACTTATAGCACTTCTTCTATTGTCCAAGGTTTTTCCATCACATCAGGCCCCAGGATGTGGTTCATCCGAGGTGGGCAGCTTGGGTTCACCAGGACTGCTCAGTGCTCTCTTCCTATCTCCTTATTTATTGGGGGTAGAGGAAATCCATTTTCTGATAGTCCTTTTTGTTCAGTCATTTCCAGTGTCAAGGTCATAGAGATCATAGAGCCACTGAAGTATTTAAGGATCAGTAAATAAAAATAACTTGGTGTTGGTATGAAGTAGGGTTGTAGGAGAAAGGGATACTTTGATTTCTGTATTGCTTTGGCAATATTAATTGGTGCAGTGTTTCTATAGAGCAATCTGGCAGGACTCAGATATCAGTTATAAAACTGATCCTGTCTTTCAATTCAGTAGTCCCATCTGGGAGAATATGCTCCAGAGAAATAATTTTTTAAAAAAGGCCTGTTTATAACAACATAGTTTTAACTGTATAACAGTGATTCCCAAAGTGGATGCTACTGCCTCCTGGTGGGTGCTGCAGCGATCCAGGGGAGCGGTGATGGCCACAGGTGCATTTATCTTTCCTATTAATTGTTATTAAAATAAAAATTAATTTCCAGGGTGCTAAGTAATATTTTTTCTGGAAAGGGGGCGGTAGGCCAAAAAAGTTTGGAAACCACTGCTATATAATATCACATTGTGAGATTTCTAACTGAAAGGGATCTTAGAGATAGTCCAGTCCAAGCCTCTATAGATAATAGAAATTGAGGCTCATAACTTCCTTTGTTGGATGCTCAAGATCACAAGGGTGGTAGTGGATAGTAAGCAGCAAAGCTGGGTCTTAACCTTGGTCCATTGACTCCAAATCCAGGGTTCTTTGTAAGGGGATAGTCAGGTCATCATTTATCAAGTACCTACTATGTGTCAGACAATAAGTACTGGGAATACAAAGAAAGGTAAAACAATGGTTCTTGCCCTTAAAGGAACTGACAGTCTAGTGGAGGAGATGTAAGAAGCAAACAACTGTACAAATGAGTGATAGGATAAATTTGGGATAATTGAGAGGAAAAGCATTAATGGCTATCTGATTATGGTATATCAATGTAGTGAAGTATATAAAATAGTTACTTGAAATTTGTAAAGTTTTATAGTTCTGTCGTACCATAGATAGAATGCTGGGCCTGGAGTCAGGAAGATTCATCTTCCCAAGTTCAAATCTGACTTTAGACACTTATTAGCTGGACAGGTCACTTCACCTTATTTGCCTCAGTTTCCTCCTCCATAAAATGTACTAGAGAAGGAAATGGCAAACTAGGAAAACCCTAATGAGGTCATGAAGAATCAGACATGACTAAAACAACTAAACAACATGAAATAATTCTAAAGTGAAAAAACAAAAACATGTTTGGACAGACATTTCATAGAGTTGATGAACTAGACTCAGGATTTAATAGATAGAAAAGGGACTAGATTCTTCTTGAGAAAGTGCTCAGTGCTGTCACTAACCCCCAAATCTCTCCATGAAACAAAACTCAAATCTTTTATAACAGTATTCGTTTAGTGACACAATATAGCTGTGAATCATTTAACAGCACAGTCTCTGAAGAGTCATCCAAAAGTCAATGGAGAGGCATAGGGTGAGTGAAACTAGGCAGCAACCCAGCCAGCAGTGATTCATAGAAAATTATCCAAAAATGTATGGCTGGCCATTTGCCAAAAGTGAAAGATAACATGTGGTCAGCCTGCCCAGGGGAAGGCCCCACCACTGTGGATAGACACACTGTGGAGATACAAGAGTCAAGAGTTCCACCAGAGGGAAAGGGAAGGATGGGCTGCCATCTACTCCAGTGAAGGGAGTTGCCCCACATTTGGTGAAGGCACAGCTCCATTCACATTTTGTGGAGTGTTTTTTCTTTGGGCTTTCAAACATTATTGTAGAGAGCTAGTCTAAAATGTTCTTTTTTGAAGGGAGTTCAAATTATGATGATTGTTTAGCCTGTCCCTGTGTTTTTTTCTTCCCTGTAGGTGCTGGCCCTTTTGGTGAAAGGCTATTTTGTAATGGCCCAGGGCTACTTGATGGAGCTTGGTGAGGTGGCCTGCAGATGCATGGAGGAAACGGACCCGTCCATTCAGCTTCATGGTGCAAAAGTAATGTTTTATCATCAGCCTCTACTTTTTGTTCCTTCTGTTCATTCCATATCCTACATATCCATCAGTTCTATAGTTTTCTTAAGGCACTTGTGACTTGTTTGAAGTAGGGAAGTTAATAAATGCTTGTAGTCTGCAGCAGGGAGGTTAAATTCAAATGGAAATAGAGGCCATTATACCCTGAGGCCTGCGTATTGACTTAGAAAATCATAAATTAATATTATCTTAGTTTTATGATATTTTTCTTTATTTCATTAAATTCTTGCCAATTTTCTTTTAATCTGGCTTGGGATGCACTTGGATTGTTGCCAGCAGGTCATTTATTTGATGCTTCTGGTTTATAGTTCTACATGTCTACTCTGAGAGCACTGATATCATTGATGTAGGCTGACTGTGTGCAGGGCTGATGGTTAGATTTTTTTTTGATTATTTGAGTCCTCTGTGTTGAAACTTGAATTCTTTACAAAAGAATGGAAACCAGTAAAGAATTAATTTTGTTGGGAGATTTCGTGACTTAAGCTTGAAGATAATCAACTGTGGGTGACCATCATTTTGACAGCCTCCTTTGCTAATCCAGTTCTCTTTTTTTTGGGTCAGCTCCTAGAAGAGCTGGGGACAGGTTTAATCCAGCAATATAAAGCAGAATCAACTGTTCCCCCCAGTCAGAGAGTCCCAGTCAGTTTGGTAAGTGAACGACTGTTCATCTGGGCATTGCCATTTCTTTGTATATAGGTCAGGGTCTTGACTGTAGTTATGAGTGCCTGCTCCAGAAAAAGCCCTTCATAAATGCTTGTGGGTTGATTGGTTAGAGTTAATCACATCACATTGTACCTACAAATGCTGTGAAGTGTGACTGATTGCCAGATATGTTGTGAAGCAGCCACAAGGGGTTTATGTGTGCTCTCTGCTGTTTGTTGTTCCCCACTACATGCCAGAATGTGCCAGGGCCTATGGCTCAGGATTTTTGAAAATAAGTCTTTTAGTCAGTATTTATGAAGCCCCTACTGCTCCATGTCGGTACTATGTTTGGTACTGGGGATACAAAGACAAAATTGAAACAATTCCTACCCTCAGGAAGCTTCCATTTGACTTAGAAGATAAGGACAAAAATTGTATTGTTCACTAGGAATTAGAAGGTCTGTTAAGGTAGTGCTCTCCAAAGAGAGACTTGGACCCCCTCAGGTGGGGGATGTGGCCTGACCTCCAAGAGTGTTTGGTCAGTGAATTGTAGGAAAGGTGGGGAGAGGGGAAGATTGATTGCATCCCTCTCATGGAGACAATCATGGTCTTACCACCAGTGTAGTCATAGCTGTCCTTAGTCCTCCAACCCTCACTCTGTCCCCTTCCTCTGCTATGCATATTGCCAGCTTTCTCTCTCTGAGCCAGGCATTGGCCCATCAGGGCAGTCATACCCTAGAATCTAAACCACTGCCTGTTTACCTGGACAGCCACAGAAGCAACTATATCATCGGGAGCATTTTGTCTCCATTCCTTCTTGCCTGCATCAGGTGCCTTTTGGGACAGACTTTATACTCATAGGGAGTGACTGGAAAATAGAGCTCCCCTTTCCATTTTGGATGGGACAGGACAAAGAATCCCACATTGGATGAATTGTGCATCGCAGATCCCTGCCCCTGAACCCACGTGTCTTCCAAACTTCCCTAGTACAATTAGGGTGCTGACATACTTCCAGGTCATGTTATCTAGCACATTCATTCAGGTCTAACTCCGCTCTCTGGGTTTTGTCCTCTTCTCTCCACTCCCATAGTCACCCTCCTAGTCGTCATCACACCTTGATATAACTATCACCAGAGTCTCTGAATTGGGCTCCTTGCCTCCAGTCTCTCCTGATACAAATCCATTCACTCAAGTGTCAAGCCCGGGGCTGACCATGTCACCTCTCAAATCAGTTGCTCTTTATTATCTCTTGAGTCCAAAATGATAAGTTGCTATTGTTTGTTCAAAAGTAAATGCATATGTTGATAAATTAGTTAAAGCAAACACATTTGGCCAGGTTTGGGGAGCACATAAAGGTTATATAATCTAAAATGTCTGGAGGCCAAAAGTACAAAAGACTGAAGAGTCCTCGGCTTTTTATTTGTAGAAGTCACTTTTGTTTTTTTCTTTGAGAAGGAGTGTTTTAATTTAATGATGCACCACATAAAAATGTCAAACTGTAATGCTTATCAGGTATACAGTGGGGGCATAAAGGCAGAATTCTGGGCCCAAAAGTAAAGAGGCCTTGGGAAAGGATCTAAGGGACCTTAGAAGCCAAGACTTCCTCCAGCTCCATTCTAGAGTGGAAGGTCCATGAGTGTAGGCATTGCATCTTATCTGAATCTTATACCTCTGCTGCCCCTCACACAGTGCTCCGTGCACCAGATGGACTGAATACATGATTGTTGAATCAGTCTCAGATATATCAATGCTATGACACTGGTCATTGTAGGCAGGACAGATGAAAGTGAGTGGATATACTAACCGTTATGAGGTTATCTATATAACTCACTTACTTTGAGAGAGGAAGAGTTGCCCCTATGTTAGCTCTTCCAAGAACTAAATGGACTGGGGTCCTCTTCCCCAGACTGCATATTGATCAGTCTTTCTCTTGTAGGTGGTGATGTTTTGGGCTATGATGCTGAATGGCCCTTTGCCCAGAGCGCTTCAAAACTCCCAGCACCCGACTCTTCAGGCTAGTTCCTGCGATGCCCTCTCTTCTATCTTACCAGAGGCTTTCAGTAGTTTGCCGGTAAATGGCTCTTTTTCCACACTGTTAATGAGGCTGTTATGTTAAGTATCAAATATTGCCATCTGTAATTAGATCACGAATACCTTTTACAAGCCACTGTTTGATACCATCTCTGGGGAAAAAGAACAGAAAAATGTAGAGGTCCAGCTTTTCATGATGGTCTCCTGGGGCACTTGTGTCTATTTCTCATGCTCTTTAAGTTAGCCATTAGAAGGTGACCAGAAATGAGGTAGAAGGAAAGTGAACAGGAGCATCATTCTTCATCAGGGCCCTTCTTGGTACCAAAGAAGGTCATTTTGAAGAGCTTCAGGATGTGGAGTTTAGTTTTTAACTTGAGTATTTGAGGGCAGGACCATACGTTAAGTCTCTGGAGCCATCGGGGCCTGTTTCCCCTCTAAACATGAAGTTTGGGTTTAGATGTCCCTTTCCCGCTGTAGGTCCTTTGGCACAGTGACATATTTGCCCCCTGCCTCCCCACGGCATAGCACAAGGTAAAGTGTGTATAGAAGCTCGTAAATAGGTGTTTGGGGGCCCTGAATGGGGCTTTGCTGCAAACTTGTACCTTTCTGTATCGTTGTTAATGACAGAATGACAGACAGATCTTGTGCATCACTCTGCTGCTGGGGCTGAATCACAGCAAGAATCCTCTAGTAAAAGCGGCTGCAGCCCGAGCCCTGGGTGTTTACGTGCTCTTTTCCTGTCTCAGGCAGGTAAGTGTGTGCCGGCTACCTCCTGCCTCTGCTTTGTGGAGACCTGCAAAGAGAGGCCAGGATGGGGATGCCCCATCCCCTCAGCTCCTTGAGGATGACCCCCTGCCTACTGATGTGGAAGGTGCATGTGAGTGGAAGGCCACATTCTGTGCTGTGGAGGAATGCTGAATGCTCTTAGCTATGACATTGTCAAAGTCAAATGTGGCTTTTGCCTTTTTAATATATGTGTGCATTTTTGGAGATAGAGAAGTCCCACTGAGAAATGCCTTCTGTACCACTGCAGACTGGCACCGTGTCTGCAGCTTAGAGTCTTGGAGTTGCCTGGAGCACTGAGTGCTTGGATGATTTGTCAAGGGTCATGGATAGATTTTTAAAAAATTTCCCAAATATATTGATATAAATGTAGATATATACTTTATATAGTGATTTGTCTCTATTAATATAGATGTATAGTTAACTTCATTCGTACTTTTCTGTTACCATTAATAATTATAGTAACAGATCTATATATTGCTTGCTGCTTGGATTGAATTTTTTTTTAAACCTTTACATTCTGTCTTAAAATTGATAACTAAGTATTGGTTCCAAGGCTAGACAACCTAGGAGGGAATTGGGGTTAAGTGACTTGCACAGGGTCTCATAGCTAGGAAATATTTTGAGGTCTGATTTGAACCCAGGATCTCTCCATCTCTGTACTTAAGACTACCTAAGAAGAAAGTTATTGAAATGAAGTTGTCACAGTATTAAGAAAAATGAATTAAGAACTTGTGGCCTTAAAAAAAACCAACCTGTAATCAATCTAGCCTGTCATTTTAAAGTAATTTTAAAATGTCATTATTATGACTAAATATGTCACAGAAAGACCACAGAGGAAAAAGGGACCCTTTTCATCAGAAGGAAAGCATTCTAGAAACCCTCAAAATAAACTGAACTGCATGTTATATACTATACTTGTAGAAAAATAAAGCCATCAGTCTGGAGTCTACAGGATGTTTTTAAGAGATGACTGGGATAACTAGACCAGTGACAGGACGTCCTGGGTTCAAATTTTGCCTCAGACACTTCCTATAATTTCTGCCTTGGAACAAATACACAGTATTGATTCTAAGATAAAGGGTAAGGATTTAAGACAAACACAGTTTTAAAGAGATGGCCAGGGCCTTGGGAACCTGCAAGAGAGCATGCAGTGAATAATAGGAACACCAAGGGAGAGCTTCCTCTGAATTGGACTGTGGAATTTTTTTTTTGAGTGACTAGTGTTTGCATTAATGTTTGTGATTTGGGACCAAAAGTAAAATACTTTGAAAACTTAAGAGATGTTCCCTGGCACTCCCCAAGTAACTTCATTGTTCTTCTTTTGCAGGATGTCATGTTTGTTGCAGATACAGCAAATGCAATCTTGATGTCTCTGCATGACAAGTCTCCCAATGTCCGTGCCAAAGCAGCCTGGTCTTTGGGCAACCTGACAGACACTTTGATTGTTAACATGTAAGTAGCTCCTTTTGCCAGACTGTGAGGTCTAAGACTGAACTCTGGTGAGGGATGAGGAACCATAATCTCAAAGGTTGGATACAAATCTTTTCACTTGGCTCCGTGTAGTTTGCGTTATTAAAAGAACAACCCATGGAGTGTCTCCCTGGGATTTTTATAGCTATATTAAGTGAAGGAGAGTGTAACATTAGAGGTGTCTGCTAAAATGGATTTCACCTTTTGGACGTTTTATCTGCTTTGGTTTGAACAGGGAAATGTTGGGCCAGAGTTTCCAGGAAGAATTTTCTGGTCTGTTGCTATTGAAAATGCTACGATCGGCAACCGAAGCTTCCAGGGATAAAGACAAGGTAGTAGAATCTTTCCTTAGAATGCTGCTGTTTGACATTAGCTGATTTTGATTAGAGGCTTGAGCACTTTTAAATGCCACTGGGAGGAAAAAGTCACGGCTCTTATCATGCCTTAGCTCATTTTTCCCTTTTCTGTTTTTGAAAAACTTGCCTTCCATCTTAGAATCAATACTGAGTATTGGTTCCAAAGCAGAAGAGTGTTATGGACTAGGCAATGGGGGTTAAATCACTTGTTCAGGATCACACAACTAGGAAGTGTCTGAGGCTAGATTTAAACCCAGGATCTTCTGTTTTAGGCCTAGCTCTCAACCCACTGAGCCACATAGCTGCCCTACTCATTTTTTTTCTTTGAACCAAGAGTTGGTGTCATGGAGAGAGCTCAGAATAGACAGGGTCCAGGAGACCTGGGGCAGTTAGCTACCTTCAAGCAAAGAATCCTACATTGCTCATTAGGTCCAAGCCCAGGTGCCTCACCAGATTGCTAGATAACCTGGGGCAGACCATTCTCTTCTGTGCTCCAATTTTCTTAGGACTCTAAGATCCTTTTTGGCTCTTAACAATTCATGGGTCCTTGAAATGGCACAGGTGAACTTTTTAGTAATGTTCAAGCAACACCTTTTTATGGGGTAGTACAATGATTGAGACCTTAAGAAATTCCAGACCCTTGCAATGCTTAAATTCCCCTCACTAGCATTCTTGTCCTGTTCCATTAGATCTCAGAACTTGGGAAGTTCTTTAAAATAAAAAACATTCAAGGTTGCCTGTCAGACACAATTCTTTCTAATCTTTTTTTTTTTTCAATCCAGGTAAAAAGTAATGCTGTTCGGGCCCTTGGAAATTTGCTCCATTTCCTGCAGCCATATCATATAGTAAAACCCCGATTTACAGAAACCATTGAGGAAGCCATTCAGGCCCTTATCTCTACTGTTCTGAGTGAGGCCACCATGAAAGTCCGATGGAATGCATGCTATGCTCTAGGAAATGTATTTAAAAATTCTGCTCTGCCCCTGGGTGAGTCAAAACTTTTTTGTTTTCACCTTCTCTTTTATCTCTGATGAAAGGCACATATAACTGAACTCCAAATAAAGTATTGCTACTAGCCTTTTTGGTACAAAAGGGGTAAAGGAGATTCTTTGTGGAAAGAAGAAATACACTGGATGGCATCTCTCCCTATCATTGTTTGTAATAATACCAGTGCCAGCCTGTAGCTCATAGCAATTTCCAAAATCAATTTCCCCTTGTTAGTTTATTTGCCCCCCATTTGACTTCAAGGGCCAGATTGTAAGAGAGACCAGTGTTCCAGTTGATGCCATTCTTTGATTTACCAACATTTTCCCTATTTCTTGCTCTGTTGCAGACTCTTGCCTGTAGGCTTCTGGTTAGCAGAGAGCCAGGCAGGTCAGGTCAAAGGAAAGTGGTCATCAGGTGACTTATGTAAAGCCAGATTTGGTTGTGCAGCTATTTAGAGTTGAAAGAGGTCTCTAAGAGATCATGGACTCCATCCCCATGTTTTACAGAGGAGAAAACATCCTTCAGTGTCTCACAGAGTCGATGACAGAGCTGGGGGCCTAAAATCTGAGCTTCTGGATTCCAAGTCCAGTGCTTTTTACACTCGGAAGTCTATCTGTAGAAAGTGGTATTGTTTACCTGCTGAAGATCCAAAAAGCACACTTGGGTTTCCCTTCATTGAGAAACTGATTCTTCCTGTTTACTCTGTAATAGGAAACCTCTCAGTGCTTCTCCTTCTTTTCCCAAACTACCTATTTGTTTTCTTGACTATTTCTAGGAACGGCCCCTTGGACGGCGCAAGCCTACAGTGCTCTCACGTCGGTTGTGAAATCCTGCAAGAATTTCAAAGTGCGAATCAAATCTGCAACTGCTCTTTCCATTCCAGACAAGAGGGAGCAGTATGGGTCCGTGGAACAGTATGCTCAGATCTGGAATGCACTGGTCACCGCCCTGCAGAAGAGCGAGGACACTACGGACTTTCTGGAATTCAAATATTGTGCCAGCCTAAGAACACAAATCTGCCAGGCCTTGATTCACTTGTTAAGTGTAGCCAGCAGTTCAGATCTAATGTGTATTCAAGAAACCGTGGAGCATAGTGGTGATATGGTCAGGCTCTACATCTTACAGTATTTAAAGTCGGGAGTGGAGGGAGATGACACAGGCTCAGCCCCCAACCCCCAGGAACGAGACAAAATGCTCCTAGAGGCCCTAGAGCATATCCGAGGGATTCAGGAATCCTCGGGTGATACTGCTAAGAAGGCCATAATTGTTTATTTGGAAGGCATCCTGACCATATATACTAATGCATCTGAATCATGTGTCCCTTTGCTATAAGGCAGACCAAATACTGATAGATCAATGAAGAGACGGGAAACATGCCAAGAGGGAATTTAGAAGCACAGAAAGCTGTCTTAGAGATAGGGGCCTTCTTTGGCAGTGTGCTTAATGTGACCTTGGGAGCAGAAGCAAAAAAGAATTTAAAACCCTGGCCTCCTTGGGGAATATGATAGTAACTTTTCAGTAGTCCTCCTATCGCAAAGTGCTCTGGCTATCAATGTATGCAGCTGCCATCATTTGATCCATGCATCTGCATTGTAGGGAACCTTTAACAGGAGCCATCTGGAGGGAAAGGCCTAGAGTGGGAGGTGCAAAAGGTGGAGTGGGCCCAGAGCAGGACCAGCCCTGGGAGCTGGGCTGGGAGAGCCACCAAGGGCCCCAGTGGGCAGTGCCCTGCCCCTCCCTGGGGGCCCCCTTCTGGCCCAGTGGGGTTTTAACCTTGCCTGGGACTTTTAGGTCTTTGCTATGACTCCTGGCTAAACTAACTGGTTACTTTATGACTATTTAAGTGAAGCTCCTTTTATCTACAGCCCACTGCCCCACCCCGCCCCCTTTAATAAGCCCCTTTTCAAGCCAGAAATTGCACAAGCTCAAAATAGTTTCTTCTTGATTGTCATTATAAGATATGTAAAAAATTTCCTCTGCCAGCAGCACTGTGCCCACTAATGTTTTTCCTAGAGTTTGATTATATCTTTGCTTTGGTAACATGTATAATATAGTACTTTGCACTTTTGAAAGAAACCCAAGTAGAAAGCTAAATAAAGGTATTCTTTTAAATTACGTTCCAAACATAGTTTATCCTCTGTTAGACCGAGTCAAGGACCTTGTACCTAAACATGGCATTATACAATTTGCACTTAATAACTCAGTTGTCACGATGGCCCTGCTTTCTTTGTGTGCCTTACATGCATCAATCAGGGCTTTAAAGTAAAGTCTCACTGGACCTTTGAGCTCTGAAAAGAACAGGGATTGCTGAGGTGCTTCCTCAGAACTACTACTAGAGAGGAGGAGCTCACATGCCTGGATCCCTGGCTTTTTGTCTGTTTATTGGTTTATTTATGATAATTGTGGGCTTATAGGCTCCTACCACCATCCAGGCCTCTGACTGCCAATTCCGGCAACCTCTTCCCCCTTCAGAAGGGAAACTAGCCAGTCCCTTGGCCGTCAGTTGTTGGCTTCAGGCAGTGATTGGCTTTCTTGTCTGGCACAAACGTGTTAGGAGTGGGGCAGGGAAGGTTTCGTGCTACATTTGTCCAGTTGGCTTTATCAGATGATTTCACTGCACACTCAGATTCAAGATTGGGGTTTGGCTTGTCAACTTCTTGAATTTGGCCCCACTTGTCTGACAGCATTAATTTGAGATGATCCACAATTTGTATAGCAAACAATAACCTCCCCCTACTTTTTGTTTGGTGTGTAACATAAAGAGTAAGGTGGATAGGAGAGCCCTTCAGGTTTTGTAAGGACAACAATAACATACACTCATTGAAAGCTTAAAACACTGGACCGGAAATAGTCTCTGAACCTTCTTTCATTCTCTTGTTAATCCTTTGTCTATCTGAGTGATGCTAAATGGGGGTTTTAGTGAGAATTGTATGGCTATATTTGTTTCAATTATTTTTACATCAATATTAAAACATTTCTCTAAAGGCATTTGGATTTGGATTTATTTTATAAAATTTTCTCTTAAATTGTTCTTGAGTTTTGTAGCTCCTTGTTTTTCCAAAATGCTGTTGGGTATGAATACAGAAAGACTGTCTAACTTTGTACAATTACTAAGCATGCTTAGGGAAGATGAATTAAACTGAACTCTTTATTACAACAGGTAGAAGCTTCATCCCTTTCTCAAAGTCTGTGATTCCATACTGTGTGTGACTATATTTGCTACTGATTTACTTTGTTATTGTTTTTCAGATTAGTTTAAAAAAATGTTGAATTCCAAATTCCATCTTCTCCCCATTGAGAAGGCAAACTCATTATGCATGTGAAGTCAGGCAAAGCATATTTCTATAGGAACCATTTTGGCAAAAAAAGCAAGAAAAATGAGAAACTATCCTTCAATCTGTACTAAGAGTTCATGAGTTCCCTCTGGAGGCAGAGAGCATTTTTCATCATGCGTCCTTTGGAATTGTCTTAGGGCTTAGATCTCTGATTTGGTCAGTTTACCTGTCTTTCACAATTGATCATCATTAGGTTATTGCTATTAGAGGGTACAATGGTCTCTTGGTTCTCATTTTGTATGAGTTCATACAAGCCTTTTCCAGAGAGAGACTGTAGATTGGTATAGAGAGAATTCTTTGCCACCAAAAAAAGAACTGCTATAAATATGTTTGATCCTCTTTCCTTTTTCTTTGGATTCAGACCTAGTAGTGGTATTGCTAGGTCAAAGGATGTGCAGAGTTTTATAGCCCTTTGGGAATAGTTCCAAATTCTTAAGAATGGTCAGGCCAGTTCGCAACTCGAACAATATTACATTAATGTCCTGATTTTTTTACATTCTCTCCAACATTTGTCCTTTTCATTTTCTGTCATGTTAGCCAGTCTGATAGATATGCCTTAGAGTTGTTTTAATTTGCTCATCTCTAATCAGTGGTGATTCAGAGTATTTTTTATGTCGCTTCTGATAGCTTTGATTCTTTTGGAAACTACCCATTCATATCCTTTGACTATGGGGAATGGCTTATTTTTTATAACTTTGGCTCAGTTTCCTATATATTTGAGAAATAAGGCCTTTATCAGAAAGATTTGCTGTAAATTTTTTTCCGAGTTTTATGTTTTCCTTCTAACTTTAGTTGAATTGTTGTTTTTTGAAACCCTTGCCTTCCATCTTAGAATCAATATGGTTCCAAGGCAGAAGAGCTGTAAGGGCTAGGCAATGGGAGTTAAGTGACTTGCCCAGGGTCAAACAGGAAGTGTCTGAGGTCAGCTTTGAACCCAGGACCTCTTGCTCTTAGCCTGGCTCTCAATGCACTGAGCTACTCAGTTGCCCCCTGCATTGGTTTTATTTGTTCAGAAATTTTAATTTCATGTAATCAACTTTCTATTTTTTCTTTAATAATCTGCTCTGTCTCTTGTTTGGTCATAAATTCTTCCTTTATCCATAGATCTGACAGGTAAATTTTTCTATGCTCTTCTAATTAGCTTATGGTATCACCCTTTTAATTAATTTTAATAAATTATACTTGCATTTTTGCTCAACTGGGGAAAGTAATACAGTGTCTCATGCATTTTGCTAAAGGATTATTCTTTCTCATTTCCTAAGATAAGATTGTTTGTCAAAGGATATGCCAAAGTGACTTTAAAATGGCTATCCATCTTATTTTAGGAAATGAGAAAGAATAGTTCTGAATTAGGTCTAGTTACTCAGAAGTGGGGGAATTTTTAGTGAGTTCTGTGTTAACCAAAATGGCAGGACTCTAGTTCATTTCCCCCTTGATCCAGCTCTATATGGTCCTCTCTTCCTTTCCCCCAAAACAAACCAGGAAAGGAAGCATGATTTGGACTACATGAGTCTCAGCCAGCAAGATAAACTAGTGTGACTAGCTAAATGAAAATCCAAAATCCAGAATAAATGTGTTCAACACCCTTTAGTTCAGTTCATTCTAGATCGCTTGATTCAGCATGTGGTTTCCACAGGCATCTCCATGGCACCTTCTTCAAAAAAAATTCGCCTTCCTGATTTGAAGCATGGGTGAGTCTGTTCTAAAATTCCTCCAAAAGATTTTCAAACTCTGGATTTTAGGACAACCATACAATCCTCGCCCCCTCCCCCCCCCAAGGAGAGTGCCAACCACCAGGATTACCCCATAATAATAATAAAATTATAAGCAAAAAAGAATAAACTTGCTATAAGTCCTTGGATCATTAACAAGATCCAATTAAAATTGATTTATGTCCGGAAACTTACAGGCCAAATATAGCAACATTGCATTTACCCAATGGCAGCCAGGACAGAAAACTGCCATATTATAAAAGAGAAAAAGGACTAGATTCTGATGTAAAAGGGAATTATGATTCCCTGGTCTGATTTTACCTTCGATCTCAGGAATAGGGGAGCCAAAACGGCATTTTGTCAGAATGTAGCACAGGGGAGTCCAGAGTCCAATGTCAAACAGCTGCTTCCTCGAACCCAAAACAAGTCCTTTGTCCTGGCGCAGATTCTCATCAAACTAATTTTTGAAAACAAAGATTTCAGCAGTTTAAGAATGAAAATCAAAATAGATAAGAAGGAAGAAAATGTAACCTCCTATGGGAGCATCCTTGCTAGTGCTTTTTATTTCTAGGGAGTGAGTTAGGGCATATTTCTTGGCGAAAAGCCTTGGCTTTTAATTTATTGAGGTATGGCTTCCCTTTGGAATTCCTGCTAGGTGAATGATAGCCAGATTCCAGAAGGGAAAAGTTAGGGAGAAGGGGCCTCAATTTATCATTAATATGGTATGTGGAAATGCATTCCCCATCAAGCAAAATCAATTCCTTTAAATCAACGGGGAAAATGGCTCTGGAAGTTCATTGTACTAGTCCTAAATAGCAAGAATATCCTTATATACATTATGAAATAGGGTAGAGCAATTATAGACCCAACAGGAAATGAATTTCTTCAGTCACAGATTAGCTGGGACTTCCATAGGCAAATAACAGTCAATTTCAGAACTTTAAGACATGTCTAAAAAGGACCTTCCGATAGCTCTGTAATAATCTTTATTTTGAAAATATATAGTTATCTTTCGCTTAATATTTCCATTTCTGAATATATGCTTCCCCATTCCTAAGGAACCATCAATAGTAGCGAAGAAAAAATCAGTTTCAGCAAAACCAATCAGTGGGAATTCTTCATATTCCTTCAGCACAGGATTATTTCATTATATTCATGTACCACAGTTTGTTTAGTTGTTCCTCAGATGAAGTGCTTTGAAATTCTTCACTGCCACAAAAAATACTGGAAAGACTATTTTGGTGTTTTTCATTGTTGACTTTGAGTATGTTCCTAGCAATCGTATGTCTAAATGGAAAGGACATTTAAACTCTGTTTTAACATAATTCTGAATTGTTTTAGAAAATGGGACAAATTCACAGTTCTGTCAACAATGCAATAATAGTCTGTCTTAACTCTTGTCCTGTGCCTGGACTTTGATGATTCAGGGACTTTATGCAATTCTGCCTTACTTAAATCCAACTCAATGTAAGACATCATCCTTTTGATGTCATTGGCTCTCTTTGAAAATGAAGGACAAACAGCAGTAGTTCTTGTAATAGTCTCCAAGAGTCTTCCATAATGAAAACGTTCTAAATTTTAAAAAAATTTAGTAAATAGCTTCACTCCAACTTATAATATTTCCCACATTCTAGAATCTAGATAGCTTTTTAAAAAATGAGTATATTATATATATTTTATAAAAAGAACTTTGGGTTTGTTAAATAGGTAGAAGCTATACTAAGGGAACAATCTTTTCACTTTGGAAATACACTGAATGACTTTGCCGTCTCCTGAAATTTAATATATGTCACTGTTTTTGATATTTGTTTACATGGTGCCTCCTATGGCCCACTATTTCAGACAGGCCCCAGCTATGCTTTACTTTGTTCCTTCCCCTTTGGCCACCATTCCTAGGAGATTTTCACTGGAATAACTCGAGCCTCTCTCCCTTAGTTGGTGAGTGCCCCACAATTTCAGGCAGATCCCAACCATGCTATACTTTACTCCATACTATCTAGTGCAAGAAAAACACATCCACCCCCACCCACCATCTCCCTTAGCACTCTAACCATCATCAAACCGACTGCCACTGACCTGGGAAGAAGCATGTCAACCTATTCTCCTGTGGTTCCTTTCACCCTAAGGGCCACCAGACCAACTGGCCATCACTCCCCATGTGCGTTGTTTATTCCCATTAGAATGGAAGCTCTTTGAGGGTGAACATTGCCTTCGATTTCATGTTTCCCCATCCCCATCCCCACCTCCAACTTGGTACAATGATTGACTAAATAAATGCTTTTTCATTCATTCCACCACCTTTTGGGTTTTCCTATCTCACCAGGCTAGTAGAATTAAAATATTTATGTTCTGTCTTTTGAGCTTTCTCCCCAGATGTTGATTATTTTCATAGTAGAATCACAAAGTATGATTTAATAAACACACATGTCAGGGACAGCTGGGTGACTCAGTGGATGGAGAGCCAGGCCCAGAGACGGGAGGTCCCGGGTTCAAATATGGCTTCAGACACTTCCTAGCTATGTGACCCTGGGCAAGTCACTTGATCCTCATTGTCTAGCTCTTACTGCTCTTCTGCCTTGGAACCAATAGATAGTATTGGTTCCAAGACGTTAAGTAAGGGTTTAAAAAAAATACACACACACACAAGTTCTAGCATTCTCTGGCTAAAGATTTGGTCTTGACAATTTACTATTTTTCAACCTTTGAGCTCATAGACTATAAAGCTCATTTACAATTCTTGGTCCTTCCTTGGTTTTTCACAAGAAGCGATATGGCTCCCACGTTTTATTACTTGGATGCTGCTGAAAAGTTGCTGAGACATTTTGGGCTCTGTTGCAAAACAGGACAGGTCCAAGTTTTCTGAAGGTAAAACAGAATAAACTCTATTCTGATGCTTGCTTTTTGGGGAGACCTTGGGGACTTAGCCATCTGCAAAAGAAGGAAACAAAAAGTATGCAAGGTTGCTGTCTGACCCTCTGCAGGTCACTTAACCCCAATTGCCTAACCCTTACCGCTATTCTACCTTGGAACTGATAGTATTGATTCTAAGAAGGTAAAAGAGTTTAAGGGGAAAAAAAATGCCAAATTTAGCTAGCTCTCTAGCAAGAGTTTTTGGCCAAAGGATCTCCTTTGGAGAGATTTAAACCTCTAAAAACAAGACAGAAATAGAAAGGAATTCTAGAAGGGTTTGTCTAAGCTCACCAGAGTTAGATAAAGAAATCAGGATTGTAATAGGAAAGTTTTGGAGGTTCAGAGTATGTTATCAGTTCTCAAGCAATGCTAATGTTGGGAAACCATCATGCTTTCCCCTCAGTTGTTTTAGTATCTGAAGCAATTGGTCTGCATAGATCGTTTGTCCTTTTTCTCTTCCTCTTCTGGCATATTGGATTTCTTTTTTCATGATTAAAAGAAATGCTAAATTAAATTTAGAGACAAGTAAAAATTAAGATTTAATTTTCTCCTCCAAGATTACAGATTCCTTGAAATTTAGCCACAGGCCTTTAAGGGGTTAAGACCTAGACTTTAGGGTATGAGGAAGTCAGCTCTAATCTGAAAGTAAATTATGACATTTTCAAATTGAGCATTACAGCTCTGAAATCAAGTGCTACAAATCGGGGCTTGTTTTTTTTTTTTGCATATTGTTAAGAAATTTATAGAGAAAATATTGATTCAGATCAAAATGAAAATTGTATACTTTTTTTACCCTTACCTTTCATCTTAGACACCAAGACAGAAGAACGGTAAGGTCTAGGCAATGGGGATTAAGTGACTTGCCCAGGGTCACACAGTTAGACATGTCTGAGGTCAGATTTGAACCCAGGACATCCCATCTCTAGGCCTGGCTCTCAATCTACTGAGCCACTAAAATCTAGCTGTTAAGCATTTAACAGCACACCACTGACTACAATCCATTCTTATTCCTTGTCTTCAATGTTTATTCATGTTTTCCCACTGGAGAAGCACTTTTGCTGTTCATAAAATGCAGGAATCATTTTGTTGCTCTGAAAACTCTTAATTTCTCCTATCTAGGCAGAAGTAGCTTCCAGGAGTCAGTGAAAGATGTGCTGGGTTTGGAACTGGAAGATCTGGGTTGGAAATCTGCCCCTGCTCTTTCTTGTAGATCTACGTGACCTTGGAGCGGTGCCTGGTGTATTGGCGGTTGGGGGGACTAACCACTCTGGTGTGGGAGCTTACTAAGCCTTCTTCATGGCTGCTCATACACCTTTGGCGTCCACCTCTCACCCACCTCTCGCCTGGGGCTCCAAGAAGCTGTAGCATGGGCAGCAGCCGCACCCCCAGGAAATCATCCCAGCAGAAGGATGGGTCAAGCCAGGTCGAGGATAACCAAAGGGCCTCAGACCCATCAGTGAGTTAGTGGCCTCTCAGTTTCCCAGCTGCTACAAGAAAACAACAAGAAATAATAATCTGCCCTTAATGAAGAGATGAATTAAAAAAAGCAGAGAAGTGAGTTCCTTGAGGGCAGGCATTATTTCACTTTTGTCTTTGTGTCCCCAGCACCCAGCACTGTTCCCTTCCTCCTCTCCCACTGGTACATAGGAAGTGATTAAGAAATGTTTATTGATTGACTCATTGATACACAGGCACTCAAAAAGCCTAGTAATTTGGCACTTCTTTTCCTAGGGAGAGAGTCACCATGAAATAGTGGCTCACGAACTACCCTAGAGCCAAGGATACCCAGGTTAGTAGCAAGACTAAGACCAGAGCCCAGGTCTTCTGATTCTCAGCCCAAGACTCCTTCTATCCATCACCCTCCCTTTCCTCATCTCCCCTTCTTGACCCATCATTATCTTATCAAGCATATTAATTCAAATAACCTTATTTAGAAAGATGCCATTATGTAATGCTATGATCCAAAAAAGCTTCCCATGGAGTCTGTGGGCCAGGGGTGCTCAAATTTAGGGAGCAACTGACTCCTTCTAGAATTTAGAATGAATGGAAGTTTATGATGCACTTGCTATGTCCCAAAGAGTGTTTTGTGTCAAGAATATAAATAGAAAAGTTGAGATTTGTAAGAGGGGAAACTAGATATTTAAGGTATGGTCACCAGAAATTGGATTAACTCGATTTCAAATTAAAATAGACCCAAGTCAGGATGACTTTTATGGAAGTTTATTTACAATTAGGAAGGCTAAAGGTAGGGAAATAAAGGGAGAGAAACTCTGGCCTGGACCAGAGGTCTGGACCAGATAAGAATTTAGAGGCCCCAGCAAAGGAGCACAGAGGTTAATTAAACAAGGCTTCTGGCCACAAGGCCTTTTACAAATAGAGAGGCAAGAGAGGCCTCCTTGAGGGTAGAGCCTCCAGAAATGCCAAGGGAGGAAAAAGGAAGTCAGCCTAACTTACCCACATGACAATTCAGAGGGAAGCCATCTGAGGTCTCACCAGAGATCCTTCTACACCAAGTTCAAAGCTCCAACTCCCTCCATAGGAAGTTATCATATTTAAAAGATAGCATTTTTCGTCACTTCCTGCATCCACCTTCAATTTCAAGTGGATAAATGGCAGCCTCAACATTGTTTTGGACTGCCCAAAGGTCAGTCCCTTGTTTTTATTGATTTGTTACTTATTGTCATGTGTGGGTAACTGATCTTCCCCTTCCCACTTAATTCTAAGTTGGGTGGGGTGACATTATTTCTGATGGCTAGAGTCTAACAATGAATGAGGATTAGCTAATTCCATTTACACCATTCCCTCTGATGATTCTTGGGTCCCTAGTCACCCCAAGTGATCATTTTACATAATCATCTTATACCCACAAAGGTCTTCTAACTATAATAGTTAGAGATAAGAGGAGAATGGAAGAGAGAGAAAGCAAAACCAATGTTTTGCTAGGTGCATTGACAAGAAACCATTTTGAGGCAGTCCCCTATTGGCATAAAATGTACATTCAAAGTAACTGTTCAAACCCCATCAGTTCAATCAATTGTACCCCAAAGTTCATTCTAGATCTCTTGACGCAATGTAGATTCTTCAGGCATCTTTCTGCAAACAGTTCATTCTCAATCCAGAGTCAGCAAGCTTCTTTCTCTGAGAATTTTTCTCAAACAAAAAATTAATCTTGGGTTTTATAAAAATACAATCCCCCCTGAAGAGGGTATTTAAAAAAAGAAATACCCAGATCAGCTCAGGATACATGGTTGAGTTGTGGGGTTGTATGAGTAAATTCAAAAGAAAAAACAAAAACATAATAAGAAAAGCAAATAGAAGAAAAATGAAACTTTGGGAGAAAGAAAACATTTAAAATCAGAATCAAAATATCAAAATCTATGTATATAAATTTTCTGAATAAACAAAAATAAATTCATAACAGGCCCTTGTATTAGGGTCCAATTAATATAATTTCCATCCTACCAGTCTGTAGAACAAAATGCAGTAATACTGCACTTACCCATTTGCAGCCAAGACTACAGGAAGTTGCCATTCTATAAGAGAGAAAAAGGACCAGATTTATGTGCAAGGGAAGTTTCTGTCATTCCCTGGTCTTCATTCTCAGGAATATATGGGTGAGCCAGGATGATGGCCAACCTTCAGTACCTGACTGGCAATGTAGTTTGAAGAGTCCTAGGTCTTAACATATGTTAAGCGTCGCAACTTCGAGTCTTACACTGAGTTCAAGTCCTTAGTATTGGCATGGGAGTTCCTCAATCCCACATGTATTTGTATGGTCTTTTTGACCTTGTGCTCCTTGGCACTGTGCAGATTTTCTTATCAATCCCATTGGGATTGGTAGGTTGGTCTCCATGACCTTGTGCCTTCTTAGCACTTTTTAACGGCTCTTGTGTTCCTTCTTCCTGGAATCAGAAAGAAGCATTAATCACAGTCCCATAACATTTAACAATACGTGGCAGGTTCCCAAAGACTAAAGCCTTGTGAGTAAGCAGTAATATTACAGCAAATATATATATTAAAATTTTATATCACTGCAAAAAATAAAAAAGATTAATGGTCATTATATGTACTTTAAATACAAGAAATGAGAAAAAGGGAAAAATCAATTATTCTATTAAAAGATAATAGGAAAAGCAATAAGAAAATTAAAAATAAATTCAGGGAGAGAAAAAGAAGAAAAAAATACAATGTAATTCCAAAAATAGCATCCATTTGTCTATGAACTGTTATCTCCAATGCATGTAGCAGGAAACAGTCAATCAGTTTCAACAGAAGATGCTCTTTTTACATGTGAGCAATAAATCCAAGAGTCTTTTTCTCCAATTTTTATAGCTGTTGGAGTGGTTAATATTTGGAATGGCCCTTCCCATGAAGGTTGAGTTGCTCCAGTGCACTGGAAATTCTTTATATACACCTTGTCTTCTGGGTTCAGGTCATGAAGTGAAAAGTCTATTGGTCCTGCTTGTACTGTAGTTCCAGACTCATGGAGTTCACGCAGTTTGTGTTGCAATTCCTGTATGTAGGAAGCAATAGAAGTATCTCCTCCTAAAGTGATGTATGTGCAGGAGAAAAGGTTTAGCCTGTATAGGGGGATGTCCAAAAAGCATCTCATATGGTGAGATATGTAGATCTCCCCTGGACCTGCTTCTAAGATAAAATAGAGCTAGAGGGAGAATTTCAGGCCATTTCAGATGTGTCTCAGTGCATAATTTGCCAATCATAGATTTAAGTTCTCTGTTCATCCGTTCAACTTGGCCTGAGCTCTGGGGGTGATATGGTACATGGAGTTTGGGAGTTATCCCCAAACAGGAATATATTTCAGATAAAACTGAATCAGTAAAGTGACTTTCCCTGTCCCAAGCAATATGTACAGGCAGGCCAAAATGAGGAATGATTTCTTTTAAAAGCACCTTGGCGACAAAAGCTTCTGTGGCTTGGGCAGTAGGAAATGCTTCTGGCCACCTGGTCAGTTAATCCACTATGACTAGACAGAATTTATATTGTCCAGCCTTTTGCATTGTTATGAAATCAATTTGCAGGTGCTCAAAATGTGTGTAAGCCAGAGGATGCCCACCAAAAACCTTGTCATGAAAGGCATATTGGTCATATGCTTGGCAGGTAGGGCAAGCTGCACACACTTTAGAGGCTATAGTGATTATGCCAGGAGCTATCCATACCCTTTTAACAGAGTCCATGATGCCCTGGGTACCAAAATGACCATTTTTATGAATGGATTGGCAAATTTGGTGATAAAAGTTTCTAGGGAGCAGGGGTATTCATTCAGAGGACACCCATACTCCATTCATCTGTTTAGCTTTAAATTTTTGCTTCCATTTTTCTACTTCCTTCTCATTATAGGAAAGTGGTAAATTTAAGTCATCAGTGGTTGTTAATGTTAAAATTAATTCAGGCCCTTCTATAGCTGCTAGCTTTGCAGCAGTATCTGCCTAGTTATTTCCCCTAGAGACAGGGCTACCTGTATGGGCAGAGCAATGAACTATAGCTAGGGCTTCTGGTAATTGGAGAGCAGAAAGAACTTCATTAATAATTTTTGCATTAGCTATAGATTTTCCAGCTGAGGTTAAAAATCCTCTCTGAAGCCATAACATACCCACTGAATGACAAATTCCAAATGCATATCTAGAATCTATATAAATTGTTGCCTTTTTATCTTTGACAATTATACATGCATGTTTTAGGGCTATGAGTTCTGCGCCTTGAGTACTTAGATTTGAGGGCAGTGAAGCTGACCAAAGTCAAATTCTGTGACTACAGCAGCTCCAGTGTAGCGTATGCCATCCCTCATAAAAGAAGAACCTTCAGTAAATAAGACTAGATCTGAATTGTCTAAAGGAATGTCCAGGAGATTGTCTTGAGACTTTTCAGCCATGGACACTAGTGTTTCACAATTATGTAATGGTTCTTTTGAGTCTGGTAAATCAGGAAGCAAGGTGGCAGGATTAAGAGTTGTACAATGTTTTAAAGTAATATTTTCATTATTTAGTAAGGTTATTTCATATCTTTTAATTCTCTGATCAGAAAATGCCTGTGTTCTATGTCTTAGCAGTAATGCTTCTATTTCATGTGGGCACATAATTGTTAATGGGCATCCCAATACTAGATCAACAGTTTTTGTTACTAACAAAGCTGTGGCAGTTATGCCTCTAAGACATGATGGTGCTCCTGCAGCTACTGGGTCCAGCTGGGCCGAATAATAAGCAATTGGATGCAGATAACTTCCCAAAGTTTGAGTTAAAACGCCTGAAGCTACTCCTCTACGCTCATGTACATATAAAGTAAATGGTTTGTTATAATCTGGGAAGCCTAGAGCAGGGGCAGACAGGATAGCTTGTTTTAGATTCGACAGAGCTAACCAGTGTTTTGGCTCTAATTTAAGTGGTTCAGGGACAGAATCTTTTGTTAGTGCTATAAGGGGTTTAGTAATTTCCCCATAGCAAGGGATCCATTGTCTACAAAAACCTGTTGCTCCTAAGATTGCTCTTAAGTGTTTTTTAGTAGAAGGATGTCTCAATTTTTGAATATTTTCAATGTGCTTAGGAGAAATATAATGGGCACCAGCAGTTAAAATGAACCCTAAATATTCCACTTTGGAGAGATGCCACTGAACCTTTCCTTTTGAGATCTTATGGCCTCTTTTATGTAATTCTAAAAGAAAATGTTTACTATCTTCTTGACATGTTTTGGCATCTGGTGAAGCCAAGAGCAAATCATTTATATATTTAATTAACTTACTGTTTTAAAATGTTATATTATCTGTGTCTTGGCTCAAAATCTGTGCAAAAGGGTGGGGCTTTCCGCATACCCTTGTGGTCGAGACTGTGTCTACTGAGAATTTTTCCAGGTAAAGGCAAATATATGTCTGGAATCCTCATGAATAGGAATTGAGAAAAAGGCTGAACACAGGTCCAGTACTGTAAAGTAAGTGGCTGTACTGGGAATAGAGGAAATAATTGTGTTTAGGTTTGAAACCACAGGATGTCTCTTTATGACATGATTGTTTATAGCCCTTAAATCTTGAACAAATCTATATTGGGCTTTTCCATCTGGGCCTATTTTTGGTTTCTTAACAGGTAAAATAGGCGTATTATATTCTGATTTGCATTGGATTATTATTCCTTGCTCAGTTAATGAATTTATTAATGGGGTGATTCCCTCAATAGCTTTTTTTGATAAGGGGTACTGAGGAATGGAGGGAGCTGGCCCTCCTCTTGTTCTAATCTGAACAGGAACAGCTGATTTAAATAGGCCTACATCAGAATATGTGGCCCAGAGAGACTTTGGGATATCATCTGGGATTTCAAAGGTGGTAGGCTCTTTTACTTCCTGACTCTCTGAGAGATGTACAGGGAGCAAGTTTAAAGAGTCTTCCGGCAATTCTAATGACATAGAGCCATCTGGATTGCAAATTATTGTGGCTTTAAGTTTACATAGTAGATCCCTTCCCAGCAAATTTTTGGGGATCTAGGCATTAAAAGAAAGGAATGTTCCACAATTAGGGGTCCTACACTTACCATGCGAGAAGAAAGTGTTGGGACCTTTGGAGGTGTTCCTGATACCCCTACTACATTTAGAGAGCCAATAGAGTTACAATTTTCATCTGGTTTACTCACCAGTACTGATCCTGAAGCCCCAGTGTCCAGCAAACGATTGTAATATGAATTTCCCACTTTTAGGGTTACATGAGGTTCCTTACTATGTGGGGAGGGGAATGTATGGGGATGATTAGCATCAAAACATCAGGGTCTGGAAAATCAAAGGTTCCCTTTTTGATTCCAAGGCCCTTGCCCCCCCCCCATTGCACCTTCATAAAGATGCTTGGGCTCCTTGGGGCCCCCCAGGGGCATTAGCACCCTGGGTAGTTTGGGGGCGAGCTCCACTTAAGATATAGTGTTGTGGGATTATTTGGTATGAGTTATCATCTTCCCGAGTTTTATTCCTAGCATTTTTATCACTCCTAAAGTGGTAATTCCTGGAATCATCATCATTATTATTGTTCCTGTTGTTATTTCTATAGTTATCTTTCAACTGGGTATTATTTCTGATTACTCTTAACAAATTCCTACAGTTCATCATTGTGTGGCCCTTCTTCTCACTTATTGTCACGTGTGGGTAACTGATCTTCCCCTTCCCACTTAATTCTAAGTTGGGTGGGGTGACATTGTTTCTGATGGCTAGAGTCTAACAATGAATGAGGATGAGCTAACTCCATTTACACAGTTTGGAGCTCATACTCTAATAGGGGACACGATCATTTAAGAGAGTTCAGCTACAGGTCCTCAGTGTGCTATGACAGGGGATAGCAGTGCCCTGGAGTGTGGAGAAGCAGAGAAAATGGGAAGCTTTTGTGGTCCTCCATCTCCATCTTATGGAATTATATAAGCCTTATATAAATGATAATTCTGCTTCTCCTTCTCTCTTCTCCTTCTTCCTTCCTTCCTTCCTCCTCCTCCTCCTCCTTCCTCCTCCTTCTCCTCCTTCTTTCTTCTTCTTCTTCTTCTTCTTCTTCTTCTTCTTCTTCTTCTTCTTCTTCTTCTTCTTCTTCTTCTTCTTCTTCTTCTTCTTCTTCTTCTTCTTCTTCTTCTTCTTCTTCTTCTTCTTCTTCTTCTTCTTCTTCTTCTTCTTCTTCTTCTTCTTCTTCTTCTTCTTCTTCTTCTTCTTCTTCTTCTTCTTCTTCTTCTTCTTCTTCTTCTTCTTCTTCTTCTTCTTCTTCTTCTTCTTCTTCTTCTTCTTCTTCTTCTTCTTCTTCTTCTTCTTCTTCTTCTTCTTCTTCTTCTTCTTCTTCTTCTTCTTCTTCTTCTTCTTCTTCTTCTTCTTCTTCTTCTTCTTCTTCTTCTTCTTCTTCTTCTTCTTCTTCTTCTTCTTCTTCTTCTTCTTCTTCTTCTTCTTCTTCTTCTTCTTCTTCTTCTTCTTCTTCTTCTTCTTCTTCTTCTTCTTCTTCTTCTTCTTCTTCTTCTTCTTCTTCTTCTTCTTCTTCTTCTTCTTCTTCTTCTTCTTCTTCTTCTCCTCCTCCTCCCCTCCTCCTCCTCCTCCTCCCCTCCTCCTCCTCCTCCTCCTCCTCCTCCCTTCTTCTCCTCCTCCTCCTTCCAAGCTCATCCAATCAGAGTGAATGATCATGCCACCCATCTGGCCTGATCATTACTAGATGGAGTCTGGGAGGTCCCAGGATTGGGGAGGAAAAGACAGAAAAGAGGAAGGTTGCTCCACTGCCCTGCCACCAACCATGGCATCTCTTCTCACTCCCCACTAGATGAGATCTGGACAATTTGGGGTAAGGTTGAAGGGAGAAAAGAGAAGAATTTCTTCCTGGGCAGATACATTTGAGCTTACCACTTAGCTAGCATAACTAAAATAAGAAGCCACCAGTCAATGGATAATGCATACCAGATGCCAGTGAGCTCTTCCCTAGTCTGTCTCCAACCTAGGGGATGGATTTACAGCATGCTGTGATTCAGGACCCCCCCTCATGAGGCCCTGTTGGTCACATTGTCTTTTCTCCATCCTCCTCCTCCCTCAACCCCTGAATTTGTCTTCAGATATCCACACGTGTCCCTTTCCTACAGTTTACATCATGAAAACCTGGCCCAAGGTGTCAAAATTGCTAATTACTGCTCTACCATGATGTGAGTCAAGTGAGTGAGAAGGAAGAAAGTCTGTCAGGCAGAAAAGCCAGGCAGTAAATGGCTTATGATCCCCAAATGTGCCACTCACACACAGCCACAGAGCTAGGCAGGCTCTGGAAGCTTCCACCAGGTGTGTGAGGTGGAGAGAAAGTTCAATGGGCAGAAGAAATGTTGGCTTTGCCCCACCCAGAGGGAAGTTATATTGTTCAGACTCTTTTACTGTTTTATTTGCAGACTGGGCTTTGGATTGCCTTTTCTATAGATTGTTTGGGTAGAGGACAATTACCATAGCCTGCAGCAGAATTGATTTACAGCCAAAGAAGTGAGGAGGGGCATCCCAGTTCTAACTTGGCTCTTTGAAAGTTTATTTATGTATTGAGGCTCTGGGCTTCATTTCTAACAGATGGATGAGGTGTTTACCTCAAACTGAGTACAGACTGCCTACATCTTTGACTTAGAATGGGGGAGAAAGACAGTTGAGATTCCAGACTTCTATACCTGCAGTTGTGCCCCTGAACTGTCAGAGGGTCCATTGTGATGTAGATACTCTAGTTATTAATGGCCTCATTTTCTAGATGAGGAAGGAAAGTGACTTATTAGGGTTGCAAAAGTGAGACATATTAGAGATTGGTTTCAATCTCTGGTCTTCAGAGCTTCAAGTCCCATACTAGGTATTGTCCACCCAAACCAGATATTTTTCTGTCTGCTAAATTTTAGCAGCCTACTCTGCCACTGACTATTGGCATCTCAATGAAATCAGTGTGTGAAGGTCTGGAGAAGCCTGCTAACAAGAAGCTGTAGGATACAATGGAAAGAACATGGGATTGATTGGGAGTTAGAAGACCCAAGTTCGAAATTGGATAACACTGTTTAATACAAACTGTATGGCCTTGAGATCACTGTTAAGAGTTAGAAATGAATGACACCGGACAACTCTGAGGGATTTATGGAAAGGAACGCTACCCACATTCAGAGGAAGAACTGCAGGAGAGGAAACATATAAGAAAAACAAATGCATGAACGCATGGGCTGAGGAGGACATGATTGGGGATGTGGACTCGAAACTACCACTCCAATGCAACCAACAACAATTTGGAAATAGGTTTTTATCAATGACACATGATAAAACCAGTGGAAATGTGCGTCGGCTATGGGGAGGGGGGTGCAGAGGGTGAAGGGGAAAGTAGGAGCATGAATCATGTAACCATGTTAAAAACGAATATTAATAAATGTTAAAAAAATTTTTTAAAAGAGTTAGAAAGGATCTTCTATTTTATAGCTGAGGAAATTGACATTGAGGATTTCCTTGAAATCATAGAGATAGTGATGGAGTTGAGATTTGAACCCATGTCTTTTGAATCCAGATCCAGTGCTCATTCATCACTTCACCTCCATGGGTCTCACATTATCTGTAAAATGATCTAAGGTGGAGCTAGATGATCTCTAAATCCTATGATTATTATTGCAATAGTAGGACCTTCTAATCTTATTCCCAGGCCCTTTTCCTCCTCTGTCTTCTCGTGCTCCTAGGTGGCATAATGAATAGAAGGAGCCTTTGAAGTAACTTCATTCTATTTCCTATCCTTAAACAAGAACAATCCCTGCAGCATCCCTGAGACGATGTTGTCTAACCTTTACTTGGATACTTCTGGTGGTGGAAAGCTCAATGTTTGTCTCTTCCTTTACTGGAAAGCTCTAATGGTTAGAAAAGTCATTTATAAATTGGACCAAAATCTGCCTCATTGTAACTTCTTTCCGGTAGTTCTATGTCTTTCCTTTAGGGCTACAAAGAATAAATATAATCCCTTTTTCACATATTAGGCCTTCAAATATTTTAAAACAGCAGTAATGCTGCCCCCTATCAAAAAGGACAAAAACCCCCCAATCTTCCCAGGCTGGTTCAGATGCAGGACACAGGATGTCCCATAATTCTTAAGTGAAGTGTTAAGCTATTAAAGTTTTGGGGACACCTTGTATATGGCTTCTAGTCCCTTCATCACTCTGGTCACCCTTAGGGACAAGTTCAGTAGACATAGATCCAGGCTGAGATATGGAAGGTCCTGGGTTCAAATCTGACCATAGATACTTTCTAGCTGTATGACCCTGGGCAAGTCAGTTAATCCCCATTGCCTAGCTCTTACCACTCTTCTGCCTTGAAACCAAAACATAGCATTGATTATAAGGTTGAAAGGAAAGGTTTTACTCTCTCTACTACCTTGTCTTGTGAGAAGACAGCACTCAGCAGACCTGAATTAGATCTACCACCGATCAACTGTTTGATCATAGGCAGACCATCATTTCATCTCTGTGAGACTTGCTTTTCTCATCTGTGAAATGGGGATCATAATAATTGCTGCCTTGACTTTTTCATAGGATAATAATGAGGTCCAAATGATTGCATGGGAGTGAATGCACTATGCAAATAATTAGGTGGCTTCTTTTCCCTGTATCCCTGCATCTCCTAGATGCCACCATCTGAAGTTAGCAACTAGCATTTTTCCTAATGTTTTCTATCATTTTCTCCAATCTAGTTTTAATTCTGTGTAATGCTGGGCAAGTCATTTGACCTTGTTTCCCTTTGTTTTTCCTCATTTGCAAAAAACTAGAGCTAAAGAAGAAATGGCAAACCACTCTATTATCTTTGCCAAGAAAACCCTAAAGGAGTTCATGAAGAATTGGATATGACTGAAAAACAACTGAACAACAACAAATGTTTTAAAGCACTGGGGCCATTGAAGCCCAGGGGCAGGGGTCTCTGCTGTTAAAATCTTTCCTTCCTCTTTATAATCCCAAACTGCCACTCCTGTTTGAAACCTTGACTCTTTTATTATACATTTTTAAATGCCATGATCATTTGTACCGTTTGACTTAGGGCTTATAAAATAATATACTTCCTGGTTACAGAAGCCAAAAAAAAAGAAAGTCAAACAAGCTGTGAGCTACAAAAAAATGCTCTGAGTAGGGAGAAATGGGTGGGAGGGCAACATCAAGAAAATCAGCTTAAGATGAAATTTTGATTCTTATCTAGTATCAAAAATTAGGTCTTGTCAGGAATAAGCTTGACCGTGAAAATACAGAAAGTAAATAGGAAGGCATATTTTTTCTGAAAACTAAAACTAAAACCCCACGAGTGGGATAATTCATTCCCGATGTAACTAAATGACTAATCATTTTGGAAAATAATTTTGAATGGTGAAAGGTGAGTTACAAAATTGTCCATATCCTTTGCCACCATGATTGCCACCACTACTGGCTTATTATCCTTCCCATTCTCATACCCCAAAGAGATTATTTACAACAAAGAAATTTGAACAGAATACAGTGGAAAAAAATCTTTTGTTCTGAGGATCATAGAGTTAGTAGGAAAATTAGAGGCCATCTAGTCCATAGCTGAGGAAACTGAGGTCCAGAGAGATAACTCCAGTCGTCCAAAGTCACACAGGTCATAAGTGACAGCTTAGATTTGAACCCAGATTCTCTGACTCCAAATGCAGCATTCTATCTACTGTGGCATATGGGACAATACCCTGTCTCTACCTCTTGCTACCTGAGTGACCCTGGACAAATCATCTCATCTCTCTGGATCTCTTAGTTTCTTCATCCATACAAAGAGTAAGTTAGACTAGATGGTTCTTAAGTCCCTTTTGTTATAGGAAGTTTATAATAACACTTTCTGGCCCTAAATCTATGGCCAAAGAATCTATCTATATGAAAATATTCCCAGCAGCACTATGGGTAATAAAAAAACAAGTAAACCGAAAGCAACCTTGGGAACAAGCTGGATGCCTAATGATTGTGAGATGCCAGAAAAAAATAACTAGTTGGCTGATGGCAAATATTAAGAATCCAGACCAAAATAGGAAAAAATAATAGAACTAGAAAAATAAAATGCCAGGGGCCAGTGCCCCCAGAATAGAAAACGGCATATTTGAAGAGTAGAACAGAATGGCCCAACTGATTCAAATTCGCAGCATAGGAGATTCTGGAGCCCCGTTATATTTCTCCCCGCAGCACTTGTGGGATTTGAAGTGTGTATATGGGGTAGCTCTATTCTGTTTCTGATTGTATTCCAGCCCATCTCCATTATCCACCAGTTAGCAACTAGAACTCCAGTCCCATTTAACCATTTAACATTAATTAACTTTTCCAAAGAGATAATTACTTTGACAATGTTCAAAAGTATAAATATTTCCCTGCAATAACTTACCGGGGGAATGCTGTTCCCTACTTGGTCACTAGGGAGAGTGGGCTCAAACTGAATTCAATTCCTTCATAACCAAGTTCATACCCAAATGCAATATTGTCTTTAGGTCAATAAACCCTACTGGGAGAGGGAGAGGAGAGACATTATGTGTATGCAGGCAAGTCAACACAAAATATGCACAAAGCAATAAGCAACCCCCATCCTCTAATCATTTATTAAGCCCCCAGGCAGCTAAGTGGTCCAGGGGTTAGAGTACTGGTCCTGAAGTCAAATCTGGCTTCAGATACTTCCTAGCATCTGTAGCAATGAGCTGGAGAAGGAAATGGCAAACCATTCCAGTATCTTTGCTAAGAAAACCCCAAATGGGATCTCCAAGAGTGAGACATGACTGAAATGACCCAACAACAATTAAGTGCTGGGTTCTGAGGCTACAAAGACAAACATGGAACAGTATTTGAGGACCTCTAATTCTATAAAGAAAATGAAATATGTTTTTGGTGGCAGAGGGGAGTGCATTAACAACTGGGGGGGAATCTGGAAAAGCATGTAGGAAATAGCACTTGAGGGATATCTGGAAGGAAGCTAAGGATTCTAGGAAATAGAGGGGGGGAAGAGAGCACGTTCCAGGCATGAGAGGGCAGCCTGTGCAAAGAAGTGGGAAACAAAGTCAACCCTTCCACATCAAGGGAGTTAGGGACATAACTACTGTGATCAGGAAAATCCATGTAAAATTTTTTGGTCTTCATGCTCTTTTTGCAAACTTTAACATTTTACTTATTTAACCTTAAAAAAGAAATTGTGTATATTTATGATATTAAAAGATAAAATATGTTGACATTATACAATATTACACATGTAGTTTATGCGTTTCTGAGTTTCTAAACTTTTTTGTGTCATCTGTAGTTTCTGCAAAATATCTTGAAAATTTCCCATTTAATTTTTTATACTTATTTGCAATATATTGAAATCTTTTTTTTTTAATATATTGAAATCTTGATAGGGAAAGTCATGAAGTGGTAGGGAAACCTGTAGAATACCGAGTTTATGGGGATCAGTAGATAGATTAGCTTGGCTAAAATGGAAAGTTCCCAAGTGGGGAATAATGTGAGATCAGTCTGCAAACATAGGTTGCAGTCAGACTGTGAAGGGCTTTAAATGTGAGAATAGAGAATAGAGAAGTCTAGCTTTTATTTTAGGGAAATAAGGAAGCTTCTTGAGTAGAAGAATGATAGGAGATATGTCGTTGATAGAGGGATTGACTTGGCATCAAGAAGACCTGAATTTGAATGCTGCCTCCATTAGAACAAAAGATCTTTAAAGAAAGGAACTTTATTATTATTATTATTATTATTATTATTATTATTATTATTATTTTCTCAGTGCCCAGAATAAGGAGTGCCTGGCCTTTGGAAAATTTATGTGGGCATTTGTTATTAAAATTTAAAACAAAAGGAGTACCTGGCACATAGTAGCCTGTGAATAAATACTAAATGGATCAGGTTGTATTGTCTGTGATACTCATGTAACCTCGGTATTCCCATTTAAAAAAAATTTTTTTTAAACTCCAACAAAACTCACAGGGTTTTAAAATAATTGACATTTTTAAATAATTGAATGCTAAATTTTAAGTAAAGTTAATGAAAATAAAGATGTCTTTTTTTTTTTTTTTTTTTTTTTTTTTTTTTTTTTTTTAAGCCAAATTCACAAACTCTCTAAACTCAATCCATGGAAAGGGCTTTGCAATACCGTATGAGAGTTACTGTTGTAAGAAACTTTCCCTACAATGAATTATGGAATCAAGCTGCCAATTGTAATTCAAACTGACACAGGCAGTGGCACAGGCCAATCTTTTGTGCTTTTTTTAGAGGCTACTTCCAACTTGAAGGCCAAGGGGATCTACATGGATTTAGGCTATTGTCTCCTCCTGAGCTGGGCTCAAGGGTTGAAGGACTTCCCTTCTTTCCTGTAGCCTTTCAAAATCAGCTCTTGGATCAGGCCAAAGCTCAGTCTTCAGCCCAGCCCATAAAGCCCTTTTTATAGCATTACCCAAACAGGCAAACAACCGGTTTCCTATTTCAAGAGATGTCCGTTTGCTCTCAAGGCCTTCCTGAGCTTTACTAAGGTAGCTGCTTTGGAATGCAAACCCTCTACCTCTGCCTGACATCCTTGGGAAACAGGGTGAGCCGTTTTTATTTCCATGTGGGAGTCGACAACAAATATTATCTACTCAAGCCCTGGGACAGTCTGTGAGTTTGTGCACATTCTCTTCACCTTACTCATTTCTATGGTTTTTCTCATTTTTTTTTCCTGCCGTGTGAACAGGCCACTCTGTTTCTCTCAGTTTCCTCATCTGCAAAATGTGAGAGTTGGGCCTGATGACCGCTCAGATCATCCTTCCAAGCTTTTGGATCTAATTCGGAGGTTTTCACGTCATGAACCCTTTTGGCAGCCTGGTGAAGCCTATGGACCCCTTTCTCAGTTTTTAAATAATTAAAGGAAATACTAAATTTCAGTTAAAAGTTAATGAAGATAAAGATCCTGTTACAAAAAAAACAAACAAGGGGGAAGTTTGGTGGTTCAGTGGATTGAGAAACTAGGTTTAGAAATAGGAGGTCCTAGGTTCAAATCTGGCCTCAGACCCTGGGCAAGTCACTTAACTCCCTTTGCCTATGGAACCAATACTCAATATTGGTTTTAAGATAAGGTAAAGGTTTTAAAAAACAAAAACAAAAAAACCCAAACAAACAAGTTCTCAGATCCTGTGAACTCTATCTATGTTCATAGTTGAGGGCTCATGATCTGAGGGATAGCAAGGTGGCTCAGTGGATAGACAACAAGACCTAGAGATAGGAGGTCCTTGATTCAACTCTGGTTTTAGACACTTCCTAGCTGTGTGGCCCTGGGCAAATCACTTAACTCCATTTGTCTAACCTTTACCGCTCTTCTGCCTTGGAACCAATACTTAGTATTTATTCTAAAACAGAATATAAGGGTTTAAAAAAAAAAAAGAGAACCACAGATCTGTGATGTCAAGTCGTTAGCATTGGGGTTTGGCTTGTATTCAAGAACACCACCATTCTCTAGAAACTCCTTGCGATTACATTTCATTGAAGTCAGCAGGGGTAATGATTAAATGAAAACTTGACATGTTCGTCAAAAGCCTCAGCTCCCTTCCCCCTGCCCCCATCCAATGTCAACGTTCTTTCCATCAAGTTCAGACAGAGCATGTGACCTACTGAGTTGAGAAAGGTACAAATGAGGTGAAATGGGAGAGACTTGGGAGAAAGCCAAACCTCTTCTTTTCTGAAAGCTGAATTTTATTTTTTTTTCTAAGAACAAAAATCTATTTTCTCTCCATCCTCCCTACCCTCTCCCCAGGACAACAAAGGGGAGAAAGAGAAAAAGCCCTGTAACAACTATACATAAAGAAAAACATCTCCACATTGGCTCTGCCCATAAAATGAATGTTTCCCTGTTCCCTGGGTCCATCACCTACTGTCACACTTCCTCATCTGCCTTCTGAAAGTGTAGTTCTTCATTGTGCTGATCAGAGTTCTTTAGCCATTCAAAATCGTTCATCTTTATAATGTAGTTACGGTACAAGGTTCTATCTGTTTCACTCTGCCTCAGTTCATTCAAGTTTTCCCAGGTTTCTCTGAAACCATCCCCTTCAACACTTCTTATAGCACGAGTATATCATCTATTCACATTTGCTTACCATAACTTGTTTGAGCATTCCTTGGTGGATGGTCTTCAGTTCTTTTCCTTGCCAAAGACAGCTATGCTATAAATATTTTTGTACATATATGTCTTTTTTCCTTTTCCTTTGATCTCTTGGAAGATATAGACTTAGAAGTGGTCTTGCTGGGTTGAAGGGTATGTCCAATTTAGTAACATTTTGAAATCACCCCTTCATCATTTCTTGTAGCATAAGAGTATTTCATCTATTCACATTTGCCTACCATGACTTGTTTGAGCTTTCCCAAATGATGGGCTCTAGCACCTTTCCTTGCCAAAGAGAGCTATGCTATAAATATTTTTCTTTTCCTTTTTCTTTGATCTATTTGGAGGCATAGACCTAGGAGGGGTCTTGCTGGGTCAAAAGATGTGTCCACTTTAGTAACTTTTGGGGAATGGATCCAAACTGGGAAGCCAAACCTTTCAGACTTTAGGATCCATCTTCCTCCACCCCTCTGCTGCATTTACTCTGAGAAAGAAGGAAGAAGTCTTTCTGTATTCTGGCCTTTAGGTGGCACTCCTCAAAAGCAAGAGATTAGAAATAAACCAAAGGATTCCTGGCATGTTTTTAGTGCCTCAGGATTTGGGGTAGTAATAACAAATCGTATTTAATGGTAATTTGTTTGGTAAGCTGTTAAGCATAATTTATTGGTAAGCAGATGGTATAGAGGGGTAGTAGTGGTGTAAGTAATAGAGAGGAGATCTCGAGCCAGGAACATATGTGATCAAGTCTCACCTCTGACACATAATAGCCGTGTATCAAATCACTTGACATCTTCGTGTCCCAAGTAACTAAAACTGACCTGTATTGGTTGGAGAAGGAAAGAATGAAGGGAAAAAAGCATTTATGATTGAATAGCTTTTCTGTGCTAGGCACTATGCTGAGCACTTCAGTTATTTCATTTGGTCCTCACAACAACCCTGGGAGGGAGGCTTTATTATTATTATTATTATTCCCCATTTTATAGTTGAACAAATGAAAGCAGAGGTTAAATGACTTGCCCAAACTAAAGTCTGAAAGGTTTGGCTCCCCAGTTTGGATCCATTCCCCAAAAGTTACTAAAGTGGACCCATCCGGACTCCTCCTAGGTCTATACCTCCAAAGAGATCAAAGAAAAAGGAAAAGCATAGCTCTCTTTAGCAAGGAAAGGTGCTAGAGCTCATCATTTGGGGAACGGTCAAACAAGTTATGGTAGGCAAGTGTGAATAGATGAAATACTCTTATACTACAAGAAATGATGAAGGGGATGATTTCAGAAATGTTACTAATGACTTGTCCAGGGTCATGCAGCTACGTCTGAGGCCATATTTAAGCTTTGCTCTTCTTGACTCCAGGAGCAGCATCTTTATGCTGTACCATCCAGATACCTGTCAAGGAGAAAGTTTCCTAATCTGTGAATTCTTCATATCAATGGAATCAGCTCCAGTACTATACTGATGATAGAGTAGGAGGATCCCTGTATTTAGATCTTGTTTTTTTGCTTTTGTTACTTACTAGCTATATGACCTTGGGCAAGTTACATCCCATCTCTGGGTGACAGTTTCCTCCTGTGCAAAATTAGAGGAGACTGAATTAGAAGAGCGGTTCTAATCGTTGGGTTCATGGATGCCTCCTTTTCAAGGCATTTGTGGATAGGTTTAAGGGCATCCTTGACTCTGGATAAAAAAAAAAATCCAATTGTATATCAGTATAACTGATTTCCTTTATAATCCTATGCATTTTATTTTATTAATTTAAAAACACTCTTCTGAGCAGGAGCCTTTAAGTACTCAAGGGGCCTCTACAACCCAAAATAAGCTCAAGAACTTCTTGAACTAAATAATCTCTCAGGTCATTCTAGCTCTAAATTCTGACTAGTATTGGCTTGCATAGGACTCTCCTCACAACATTCCTAAGAGGAAGGCAGAGCAAAAAATAGTCTATCCATTTTGTAGTCCAATGAGTAAGAATGAGACAAGTGATGGACAGACAGCCCTTGTGTTACGTAGTATTTATGTAATGTCAGTTCCCCCCCCCCCCCGAACATTGAATAAGCCTCCTGTAGAGGAATTGTGGGGACGCATGGACTAAAATCTCATGGATTAAGAAGCCCTTGATGTGCTGATTTATCCTGTTGGAAGGAGAGAGTGTCCACATGCCTGGAATGCACTCACTCTTACCTCTGCCTCACAGAGTATCACTCAAACGGATGAGGCTCCATTTTCTACATTGAACCTTTCTTGAACCTCTCAACTGCTACTGCCTTCCCTCACAAACTTTTTATTTAAATATATGTAATGGGAGTGGCCAGGTGGCTCAGTGGATTGAGAGCCAGGTCTAGAGAAGGAAGGTCCTGGGTTCAGATACTTCCTAGCTGGGTGACCCTGGACAAATCACTTAACCCCAATTTCCTAGCCCTTACCGCTTTTCTGCCTTGAAATGAATACACAGTATTGATTCTAAGACAAAAGGTAAGGATACTATATATATTTTATTTATTTATTCATTCATGTATTTATTTATTCATTTATTCTTTTTGTTAATTTAATTTATTTATTTACACATAAATATACATATATAAGCAATTAGTTTGAATTTATATTTATTCCATGTGCATATATATCTTTCTATATATATCTATACACATACCAATATGTGTATATACAAATATTCATATATATGTGTTTATAAATGTATACATTGGTTTGTGTGTGTGTTTAGGGTTAAGGTTAGGATTAGAGTTAGAATATATATATATACATATATATACATATACAGTTAGAGCACGTGTGTATGTGTGTACACTTATGTGTGTCTCCCTCTTTATAACATCAGCTCATTGTCATTAGTATTGTTTCATTCTTTGTACCTGTATCCCCAGTGCCTGGAAAATAGTAAGCACTTAATAGATGTTTATTGAAATAATAGGCACTTAATGCTTGTGAATTGCCGCATGGATGGCTAGATAGATGCACTGATGAACTGGAATAAGAAGATAGAAGTGGGAGATCAGGTTCAGTGAGATGTGGGACTGGTCCAAAGACAAACCCCTAAGTCTGCTGGTCCTTCCACTATAACACAATGCCTTCATGTTATTATCCAAAGTATGGTCTACTATTTTGCAGTGTATTCTTCAAATGAATGACTTCTCCTCCTCATTTCCTTTGAAGCTCAGCTCCAACATTCCCTTCTACTTGAGGTTCCTCCTGGAAAATATCTTATTTACCTAAATTACCTTTAAAAATTAGTAATTAGGTAAAATTAGGAAATTACCTAAAAAAATTAGGTGATTAGGTAAAATTGGGAAATTTTACATAAAAAAAAATCGCATTTATTTTGTGTAGCCTTATAAGAGTAAGTGCTGTCTCTCTACACAGAAAGTAAGCTCCTGGAGAGCTGGGTTCTCATTTCCATCGTTGTAGCCCCATCGCTAAACAGAGTGGCTATCACCTAGCAGGTACACAAAAGTTTATTTGATCCCTGGAACTTTTACCTTTTGGGGTCTTGTGTTCTAACCCATAAGCTAAGAGTTGGAAGGGAACTTCGAGGTCCTTTAATACAACTCCTTCATTTTGAAGCAGAAGAAGCTAAAGCTGGGGCTGATGTCTAATGCACAATCACACAGGGATATGGGATCAGAGTCATAGAACCGAATGGATCCTTGGAGACCTTTGAATCAAATCTCCATATTTTACAAATAAGAAAACTGTATAAAAATGTGCTACCCATACAGAAAGAGCACGAGATTTAAGAGTTAGGGCTGGAAGGCACCGTGGAGGTCAGTTAGTCCAACTCTTTCATTTTACAGATAAAGAAACTGAGGCCAAGAGAGCTTGAGTGATTTGCCCAGGTCAGTCAGCCAGTTTATGGCAGGGATGGTATCTGAGCGAGGTCTTCTGCCTCTATGGCCAGTATCTTCCTCCCATACTATAATATCTCTCTTTGGGTCACTTCTACTACCATGAGGCTAGTCAAGAATCTTTGCTCACAGTTGTTCCCCAGAGGAACCATAAAACAGAGGATGCCTCCCTCCCTCCAGCTCTCAATCCCAGCGAAAGATAAACTAGGTAAGCTCAGGAAATTCCAGCATGAATGCCTCCAAGATAAGCCTGAAATGGAAGAAAACCCAGCTTTTTTCAAGTTAAGCATTTGAATCTACGTGCAAACACGGAGTTAACTGGGGACAGTGAGCAAGGAGGCGCAATTACACAGATGAATTCATTGTGTGAATGACCATTGAGCAGAGAGAATGCCAGTGCCAGGTCAGAGTCCAAACTCTGTAGGGGTCGGCCCTGAATTTGCTGAGCTGGGCACATGGAAACCTCTCTGCGCGTTCATCCTTGACTCTTCCCTTTCATTTATTTCAGAAGGGTTGGGTGAGGTGGGGAATGGTTCAGGAGGGAGGGAGTCATTTCAAGAGAAGGAGTTCGACATTTCCAGAGCGACCCTTCAAGGGGTTGGAATGGGCTAATATGCTGGAAATTTCTGGGCTACCCACGTCTGTGAATTCAAGTGACCATGAAAACAGTTCATGCTGGCATGAATGCCTTCCGATGCAACGCCTTGCAAAAAGGCACTTTATTTACAGAATAATTTGAGCCTCAGAGCAACCCGTTGTTGAAGTCAGTGACTATATTATCTCTCTCTTTTTTTTTTTTTCAAACCTGGATTTGGAACCACAGGATGCAAAGTTCCAGTTTGAAGTTCTAGCAATCCAGTTCTAATTAATCATCCCTGTGGGACCTTGAGCAAGTTGATTGACACTGAGGGGTCTCTCTTTCCTCATCTGTAACATGAGGGTGTTGGAAAAGATGACTTCTAAGGTCCCTACCAGTTCTAAACCCAAGATTTTTGCTTCTAGGATGGCCATTTTACAAATGAGGGTGCAGAGACCCAGGGGAAAGTGACTTGGCCAAGGTCATGCAGTTGGGACTTGAACTTGGGTTTCTTGACACTGCCAAGACTTAAGCCTCTTGATTTATTTTATTTTTTATAACCCTTATTTTCTGTCTTAGAATTAATACTGGGTATTGGTTCTATGGCAGAAGAGAAGTATGGGTAGGCAATGGGATTAAGTGACTTGTCCAGGGTCACCTCGCTAGGAAGTGTCCAAGATCAGATTTGAACCCAGGACCTCCTGTCTCCAGGCCTGGCTCTCAATTCACTGAGCCACCCAGCTGCTTCCAAGCCTCTTGACTTATAAAACAGTTATATGACTTCTCTTTATCCAGCTTGCATGGATATCCCTTGATATTCATCCCTTGAATGCTGAAAATTTTTTATGTGCAATTGGAGAAAAATAAATGACAGAAAACTGAAAAAAAAATACTTCCGCTTCCATATCTGCTTCTAGCTATACTTCTCATATGCTTTAGAATCACAGTTCACCTTTCAGAGTTATTTTAGGTGGATGGGAAACAGTTTTCTGTAGCAGAAAACACCAAGCAACAAGATCATAAAGGTCATCGATTTAGGACTGGAAGAGACCTTGGAGATGGAGAAACTGAGGCCCGGAGAATGTTCAGTGATGGCAAGCTAAGTTACAAAAATACAATACACTATATATCTTCCAATACCAAGCTAAAAGGTCACATAGCCAGTAAGTGGCAGAGGGAAGATTAAAATGGAGGTCTTGAGTTCCAAACCCAGGGTCATGATCTCACAAAGTTGTTTTGCAGGGCCATAGATCTTGAGTTAGAAAGGACCCTAGAGTGAACCGAAAGGGGAAAACAAGGAAGACTTAATTTGTATGAACATGCCATTCTCCCAGACGATGCTTTCCGTGATGCAGGGAGAGTGGGTGAGTCCTTCTGGAGGGCTGTTCTGTAAGTTAGGGAATGAAGAGAAGGCATCCAGGATGGAGCAGCTGATAACTTTGCTGTCCTCTGCCCTAGCCATATCACTTCTGGGCCATGTTGTTCTGTGAATCACTTTTTAGGAAGGGCATTGATGAACTGGGCAGTTTTCTGAAGAAGGCAACCAGTATGGATCATGGATTTAGAATGGAGACTTCAGATCATCCAGCCCATTTTTATTATTATTATTATTATTATTATTATTTTATTTTTTAGAAAACAATTTTTTCCATGGTTCCATGATTCATGTTCTTATTCTATCCCCCCCAACACCCCCTTACCCCCCACCACCCATAGCCGACATGCATTTCCACTGGT
>NC_058133.1:478504293-478544335 GCF_016433145.1 Gracilinanus agilis | reverse complement strand
CAGTAGCTGGAAAACATCTAAGGAAAAAGATATGAGCACTTCTAAGGCCACAGACCCCCCAATGACTTCTAGTGATGGCAATGAGCTGATGTGACACGACTTCTTCCCTGCCAACCTCATGATATCATTTCAATACTGCTCAGATGGTCCCTTGCACACTGTCCAATTGGCTATCACTCTGCTGGGAACTGCTCAGATGGGAGATACTCCATTAAATGCTGGTCAGCTTGACATGATGGCCCAGGCAGACATTGCTCAGAGGAGATTAGTTTTCTCCACCAGATGTTGTTCTGCCTGCCCAATGACCTTTAAATTATGTACCATATGAAATCCTTGGCTTTCTGTTCTTTGAGTAATTCTTGTTTTGTGTGTTTGTTTGTTTTGTTTTTGTTTTTAAGCCTGGAGGATTTTTTTTTCTTTCTTACGTCTTTTTTATTTTTATTTTTTTAAGAATTAACTTTTTAGAATTAAATTTTATTTTTAGAAAATTTTTCTATGATTACATGATTAATGTTCTTACTCTCCCCTCTACCCCCACACACCCATCCAACCCCATAGCCGACATGCATTTCCACTGGTTTCTTCATGTGTCATCTATCAAGACCCATTTCCATACATCCAGCCCATTTTAAAGAAAAGGAAACTGAGGCATGGAGAGAAATGACTTGCACAAGGTCACTCGGGTAGGAAAAGGCAGTACTGGAAATCTGAACCCATGGTCTCTGATTCCAAAGTGAGCTTCTTTTCTCACCACCATACAGCCTCTCAAGACTTCTGTTCTCCTCACTTAAAAAGCCTGTACTACTAAGTCATTCATTTATTCATCTCACAATTATTTATTAAGCACTTACTAGGAGACAGGAAGGTAGGAGCATAGATTTAGAACTGTAAGGGACCTTAGAGGTCATCAAATCTGACCTCCTCATTTTTCAGATGAGGAGACTGAGGCCCAGGGAGTTAAGTTTGAATGATTAGCACCCTTCTCACAGGATCATGTTATGTAGGTTGTTGGCTCAGCAGAAAGACCACAGCTTTTGGAATCTGAGGACCTGGCTTTAAATTTTGCCTCTGATGCTAACTATCTTTGTGGTTGGGCAAGTCACAGCAAATCTCCATGCCTCGGTTCCTCATCAGAGAAATGAAGGAGTAGGATTAGATAGTCTTTGAGGTTCATTTAACTCTAGGCAAGTCATTTAACCTGCTTGCCTCAGTTTCCTCATTTGTCAAATGAATTGGAGAAAGGAATGGCAAACCACTCTAGTATCTTTGGCAAGAAAACCCCAAGTAGGGTCACAGTGTGTTGAACACAACTGAGACAACTAAACATCAGCAACAAAAAGTCCTTTCAATTCTAAATACATTATCCTGAAGTCTTTTTTTTTTCTACCCCTCACCTTCCATCTTGGAGTCAATACTGTGTATTGGATCCAAGGCAGAAGAGTGGTAAGGGATAGACAATGGGAGTTAAGTGACTTGCCCAGTCACACAGCTAGGAAGTGTCTGAGGCCATATTTGAACCCAGGACTTCCTGTCTCTAGGCCTGGCTCTCAATCCACTGAGCTACCCAGCTGCCCCCCCCCCCAATCCTAAAGTCTTATACAGACTTAAATGCCTTCCCACCTTACCAAGAGAAGGCGTTTTGTTCCATGAAATGAAGGAAGGAGGAGGAAATCAGAGCCAAAAGAAGTGGAAGCCCTGTCTGCCCAGAAATCACTTAAATAAAGGTTCTTGGAGGGGAAAAGGGGCATCAGGGAATCCACTGAGACCTGGCTTGTTCCTCCCCACTCAGGCTTGAGGTGGTTTGCTCAGATATCAGCCAGAGAAAGACATGATGCTTGCGTCACAGCAATATAGACACACACACATAGAAAGACAGACAGATAGATAGATGGATAGATAGACAGACAGACAGAGAGATAGATAGACAGAGAGACAGATAAATAGATAGATAGAAAGATAGAAAGATGGATAGATAGACAGACAGATAGACAGACAGATAGATAGATAGACAAATAGACAGACAGAAAGATAAACAGATAGATGGATAGATAGACAGATAGACAGGCAGATAGATAGATAGACAGATAGATAGACAGAGATTGATAGACAGATAGAAAGATGGATAGAGATAGACAGACAGACAGATAGATAGACAGACAGACAAAACAGAGAGATAGAAAGGCAGATAGATAGACAGATAGATAGATAGATAGACAGACAGAGAGATAGAAAGACAGACAGACAGACAGACAGATAGATAGATAGATAGATAGACAGACAGACAGACAAAACAGAGATAGAAAGGCAGATAGATAGACAGATAGATAGATAGACAGAGAGATAGAAAGACAGACAGACAGACAGATAGATAGATAGATAGATAGATAGATAGATAGACAGACAGACAGACAGACAGCAAGGTAGTGCAGCGGATAGTCAGAAAGGCTCATCTTCCAGAGTTCAAATCTAGCCTTAGACACTTACTAGCTGTGTGACCCTAGACAAGTAATTTTATCCTGTTTGCCTCAATTTCCTCATCTGTGAAATGAGCTGGAAAAGGAATATGTGTGAATATGTACACATGTATGCATGATATACTCATGTGATCACACACATGCACATATATTTACACATATAATGATATACACACATGTGTATCAGTATGTATGCATGCAATGCACAATGTGTACATATATGAATATACACATGTGTATAATTAGTTGCATTCATTTTTTAAAAATTTATTTAAAAAATTAAGAAGTCCTTACCTCCTGCTTATAATCAATACTATTGTTTCCAAAGCAGAAGAACTACTGATAAGAGCTAGACAATTTGGGTTAAGTGACTTGCCCAGGGTCACACAAAGTATATATATATATAATATGTATATATTATACATATGTATATGTATATTCATTCATTCGTTCATTTGTTTATTTACTTATTTATTTTATGTTTATGGAAATCAAGGATTCCAAGAGGCAAAGGTGAAAAAGGCATAAGGAAAAGTTGATGCAAAGTTTGGGGAATTATAGATTGGAGTGTAAAGTCTCATGAGGAGCAAGAATGTGGAGTAAGCATTTTCTCTGTTGTCTGTTACCAGACAAGGGCCTCTGAGGCTCCTCTAGCTTCCCATCTTCCTCACTTCCTGTCCCACACTGACCCCAGCACACCACTATTCACCCCCACAGCAGCTCTTGGTATCTCCCTGTTCTGTCCACCTAGATGCCTCTCTGTGCTAGATCACAGAGAACTGGGCAGCATGCTAATTAAGTTACAGTTATTATTGTTGTTGTTCAGTCGCTTCAGTCTAGTTTTTTTTTCCCAAAGAAACCCCAAGTGGGGTCACAAAGAGTCGGACACAACTGAACAACAACAAATGTGCTTACTATTTGCAAGAAACTGTGCTAAATACTGAGAATACGTATATCAAGGTCTTTGCATTCAAATAGAAAGAGGCTACACATAGGCTAAAGGTTGCTAGAAAAGGGGATTTTGACTTGAGAAGTGGTAGTGATAGTGAGTGGATACTGGGGTAAATCCATTGACATTCTCTTTCTAGAATCAATAGTATAGATCTGAAACTGCTCTTTGGGCAGAAAGTGGGAGAACCAAAACTGACCTGAAAAAGATAGCCAGGAAGAAGCACGGTCTGGGATCTGGGGCTCGATCTCATCAGTGGTAGTGGGAAATGATGGGCTCTCTCTCATCAATCAGAACAGCTTGGCCCTAAGTTGGGTATTCTATAGATGAATGGATTAATCTTCCCAGAGCATGATCTCAGAAGGTCTGGTGGTCTGGAGAGAACAGGGATAGGTCAGTTGACAAAGCTATTTCTAAGAGTCCCTTCTAGGTTAGACAGTTGCATTTATTTATTTTCAAATTTATTTTTAAAATTAAAAAAAAACTCTTACCTTCTGTCTTAGAATTGATACTATCATTTCCAAGGCAGAAGAACTACTGTTAAGGGCTAACCGTGTTGGCAAAGACATGGCATGCATGCCCCAGCTTGCCGGAGCAGGCTGCTCTGTTCCCCCTCTCCAGGTTTCCTGAGGACATTTTTTGCATACTCCACTCCTCTATCCAGGAGACCAATGTGAGCACTTTCCCCCTCAATTTCTCTGGAGTTAATGGAGGGGCAGGCGCTCATTAGGCAGCTCGAGGGAGCAGTTTGGTCATACGATTTCTAAAAGGTTCACCAATGCTGGTAGAAAATTGGGGTTAAGTGTATTTCCTAGGGTGACACAGCTAGGAAGTTTCTTAAGCAGAATTTGGACCCAGGTCTTCCCAATTCCAGGCCTGACTCTCTATCCACTGAGCAACCCAGCTGCTCTTAGTCAATTGTATTTCTTAAACACCTACTCAATGCTGGGTTCTGTATTGTTAAAAAAACTATGTTCCCATGACCACAAAAGTTACAAGCACTCCAGTTGACCAAATTCTCCCAAGGTAACCAGATCAAAAAGGATCCCATTGAGACAGTTGGGTACAGTGCCTGCTTTGAAAATGGTGCCAAGTCCAGGGTGTATCAGGCAGGTAACAATATCCTGGCTAGACTCTGTGTGATTTACTGTTTGAAAGACCTTTTTCAGATCTGACTTAAAAGAATCTTCATTTCCACCAAGATTAAAAAAAATCAAACTAAATAACAACAACAAAACCCCCCACCTTATCCCTCAGAAAGCATACACATGCTCACATTTCAGGCAAAAGGTACAACAGGAATTGGGCCATCGGAGTGGTACAAATGCCTCCTTCCAAGCGAGGTTCTTTTCCTGGGAAGATGGAGACTAAGCCCCCTGAGGTTAGAGAAAGCAAAAAGGGGTTTTCAAAGCAGGTTGGTTCATAACAGAACCTGGTTTTCTTCTGTCTACAAATATGTCCACTTGAAGGCAGTTACTTGACTGGGTGCAAATTAAGGCATACTAGATATTTTTTGGATGTGGCCAATGTGGAAATTTGTTTTGCTTAACTATGAATATTTGCGAAGGACTTTATTTTTCTTTTTTTCTAATGGGAAAAGAAGATAGAGGGGGAAAGAAAATAGATTTTTCTTAATTGAAAAGAATTATTTTTTTTAAAGACAGTAACCAGAGAAGTTCAAGTCAAAGTCTTTGAGAGAAGGTTAAAAGCTGATATAGTGACTTGGAACAAGAAACACTTAGAATTGCCTCTACCTAGATTTATCCTTTTGATTTAACAGTTCTCTGAATGAGAAGGGCAACTAGGTGGCATAGTGGATAGAATGTGAAGCCTGGAGTTAGGAAGTCTCATCTTCTTGGGTTCAAATCTGGCCATAAACACTTAGTAGCTGTATGACCCTGGTCAAGTCACTTTACCCTGTTTACCACAGTTTCCTTATCTGTAAAATGAGCTGGAGAAGGAAATGGCAAATCTCTCCAGTATTTTTGCCAAGAAAACCTCAAGTGAGGTCAAGAAGAGTAAGATATGCCTGAAAAATGACTGAACAACAACTGAGTAAGAAGAGTTCACAAACAGCAGAGAATGACTGGAGGAGTCCACATTTTTGTCTTTTTAAATCCTTCCAAATGGTCCTGTAATTGGGTATATTTAATGAAGCGCCACTTGCAACAGTAGATAATAGTAATAATAATTAAAGCTTACATAAACATTATGCTTGAAGGTTTGTGATTCCCCTACAGCAACCTGCATTTGAGATGAATCTCACAAGTGAGTTCGGTCACCTCTTCTAGGCTTGAGGACTCAAGGTTTCATGGATTAGATGAGTTCCTGGTTGGAAATCAAACTGAAGTCAAAGACAGAATACATGCTCATAGCATCATCGCTTAAGAGTTAGAATGGAACTGAGGGTGCCATCAAATCAATTCTGCACCCCCATTTTACAGAGGAAGAAACTAAAGCCAAGAGTTGCCCAGGATCTCATAGCCAATAGATGTCAGAGGGAGAATTTGAATTCTGATCTTCCTTTTTTTAAACCCAACACTCTCCCGATGGTATCAAAATCAAAGCCAACTGACCTCAAACAGCACAAAACTTATCAGTGAGGAACCAGATTAAAATGTAATTGGGAGAGGGCAGCTGGATAGCTCAGTGGATTGAGAGCCAAGCCTAGAGATAGGAGGTCCTGGGTTCAAATTTGGCCTCAGACACTTTCCAGCTGGGTGACCCTGGGCAAGCCACTTAACCCCCATTGCCTAGCCCTTACCACTACCTTGGAACCAATACACAGTACTGATTCTAAGACCGAAGGTAAGGTTTAAAAAAAACATAACTGGGAAATGTCTAACCAAAGAAATAAAAATGCCTTGCAACATAGGTAATGTCCATTTGTGGTTTTCTAAGTTAATATGTGTCATTTAGGGTTTATACTTCCCATGTAGGGACTCACAATGGTGAGTCCAAAGGAAAATGAGGAGATTCTTTTACTCTCACTAATTCAGATTCCTTCTTTTGTGAAAGGATGTTGTGTGGATTTCTTCCCCCTCAGAGAATCACCTCAGGAACAGATGCCTTGGCTAATTTGACTTACAGCTAAAATCTCCTATCCCAGTGATGGGCAAACTACAGCCGGTGGGCCAGATGTGGCCCCCTGAAATGTTCTATCTGGCAGCATGACATTATTCCTAATCTGATGAATTTAATGAGTAGGATTCAATACAATGAAACTTCGAAAGAGTTGCCTTAGAAACAGACTGAGAGACGAGCATTTTCCTTTCCTTTGGCCCCCTCTTTAAAAAGTTTGCCCAGCACTGTATATACTTTCCCCCTATTAGTATGTGAGCTCTCAGGGCAGGTAGGTGGCTCAGTGGATTGAGAGCCAGGTCTAGAGACAGGAGGTCTTAGATTTGAATCTGGTCTCAGACACTTCCTAGCTGTGTGACCCTGGGCAAGTCACTTAACCCCCCATTATTTAGCCCTTCCTGCTCTTCTGCCTTAGAACTAATACACACTATTGATTCTAAGATGGAAGGTAAGGTAAAGAATGTGAGCCTTTTGGAAGCAGGGACTATTTCTGATTTTCTGTTTGTATTCTTAGTTTTTAACTCAGTGTGTTGCACATAGTATTAAATGATTTGTCCTTCATTCCTGCACATCTTATGTTTCATAATAAATAGCACCTGCTTCACAGGGTCATTGGGAGTCTTAACTGAGGTCATGTATTTAAAGTGCATCATAAACCAGAAAGTGCTATAGAAAATGTTAGTTATAACTCTGCCTCTTTTTCACTCTTCTTGGGTTTCCATTCGTGTATGTCCTCTCCACCAAATGCCAACTAGGTGGTATAGCGGATTGAGCAGTGGGCTTCAAATCCTCTTCTTGAGATCAACTCTGGCCTGTGTGATCCTGGGCAAATCATTTTACCCTGTTTCCCTCAGTTTCCTTAGTTGTAAAATGAGCTGGAGAAGGAAATGGCAAACCATTACAGTATCTTTGCCAAGAAAACCCAAATGGAGTCACAAAGAGTTAGACATGACAGAACAACAAACACCACTTTCTTTAAGATGCTCATGCACTTTTGTGTTTCATTTAAACTGACCTACTGGCTATTGGTCCTGGACGACAACCATCTCACATCTGTTTCCTTTTACATACATCCCCAGGTCTTGTGATGCTCTCCCTCTTCACCACCACCATGTAGAATCACTAGCTTTCAGCAAAACACAGGTCAAGGGCTGCTTCCTTTTCTTGAATCCCATTCACCCACCTGATTTTTGGGACTCATCTCCCACATGAAATTATGCCATATTTACTTTGTATATATTTTGGTTCACTTATCAGTGTAGATGTTGTTCTCTGTCTCACTCCCCTGCAGACTGCAAGTCCTTCAAGGCAAAGACTGTTTTATTTTTTCGTTGAATGTTTAGCCCACAGCATAGTATTTGGCAGCCCACTATTGGTACTATCTGCTTGTTGTATTAAATTAAATAGAAATAGGATAACAGATCATTGGGATATTAGAAACAGATGGGACCTTGAGAGTCATCTAGTTGAATCCCACCTTTTATGAGAGAGGAAAACAAGACCCAGAGAAGGAATTAGATTATCTAGGACAATAAAGAGAGTCCATGGTGGAGCCAGAATTCAATCCCAGTTCCAAATCCAAACTAAAAATGTCTGTAACTGTTATTATCAACTACCTTTACTGAAGTTCTTTAGATGCCTGCACAAAAAGATGCCTCAGAAGATGGAATACAGTTGATGTTTGGGATTAGAACTGGCTGAGGTTTGTGCCTTCTTTTCCCTTCTTGGAGAGACTATCTGGACTAGACACTTTGGAAAGCCCCTTAGAGCTTGGACACTGCATTTCTATGTTTCTCTGAAGATCTACTCCATGCTCCTCCTCTCTGCTTCTTAGAAGCCTTTCAATACTCAGATCAAGGTATCTTCTGCCTGAAACCTTTCCTGACTTCCCAGTGCTAATGCCCAAATGATCTGATATTTCTTTCTTTTATATTTTATTTGTTCTTCTATTAGCACATGCCCTTGAGGGCAGGGACTGTTTTACTTTTGTGTTTGTGTCCTTAGCACTACCCATATGCTTGCTGAATTGAATTGAGTTGAGTTGAACTGAACTGAACTGAACTGAGTGGATTGGAATTCCCAACCAGAAGAAGAGCCCAGTCCTTCCATGGTCACACCACTCCATAGTTCATCTCCATCCTTCACTAGTCTGAATTATCTTGTCTGGTGGCCAGTTAGAAATTAATCCCTCAGTGATCACTGATTAACTTATTCATGATCCACAAGCTGCTGAACCAAAGCAGCCCTTTGGGACAAAAAGCCTTTCCAGTCCCATGGGTGTCTTGCTCATGACCCTCTCACTCATGGGGCTGGGTGCTGTGTCAGCTTAGATGCAGTTGCAGCCAGGATAATGGGCCCTTTTTTCTCTGTGCACTGTTGCTCAGGTATGTGCTCTAGGTCATTGGTGATGGGGACAATCGAGATGGCAAAGGCCTGGCAGCTTTTTAAATTAAGCTGCTTTGGTACATTTTCCTATAAGAGAAGCTTTAAAAATAGACACTGCCCCATCTTTGGAAGAAATGGTACCTAGAGTTTAGCAATTTCATTAAACAAATGCGATGTTTACCTACTATATGCATACTATGTGCAAAGCACTGTGTGAGGTGTGAGAAATACAAAGGCAAAAGTGAAATAGAACTTCCCCCCAAGGAGCTTATGTTCTATTGGGGATGGTGGTGGTGGATAAAAGCATGTACACAGATAAATAGCAAGTATATACAAAGTAATGTAAAGCCTTGGAGTCAGGAAGAGCAGAATTCAAGTTCTGTCTTTGATACATGCCAGTTATAAGATCATGAACATATCAAACAAAAGGTTTCTCAAAGTCCCAAGTAATTCTCTAAGACAAGAATTCTTCACATTTTTCTTTCCTGGTCCCCTTTGCCAGAAATCTAGTAAAGCCTGTGGACCCATTCTCAGAACAGTGTTTCTAAATACATAATCTAAAATGCAAAGGAAAAAATTTGTATTGAAATTTAGTTCTCAAAATAGTTGCAAAACCATGTTCATAGAACTCAGGTTAAGAGCCCCTGTAAATCCCAAACTCTGTAAAGAATAATCTAGTAGCCAGCATATGAATACACACATATATGCATGTGTATAATATGTTTGCTTATATTATATGTGCATTATAACACATATTATATCCATATATAGTGCACAGACATATATAATTTTTGTAACAGATAAATTGGCAGTTAAAGGAATTTCTATACCAGAACACAAGGTATTAGAATTTCAAAGCAAGAAGAGAGCTCAGGGATCTAATCCCTTCATTTTAGAGAGAAGGAAACTAAAGACCAGAGAGGGAGAGTAATTTATTTGAGGTTACTTATATCCATAGTGAGCTACAGATCTCTTATCTGAACAAGATACAAAGTAGATCTATCCACCCACATGCAACTATGGTGATGTAGAGAAAACTGTAGTCTGGAGGTGGAGGACCTGAATTTAAGTAAATCCTGAACATTTCCTTCTTATAACTTTGGGAAAGTCCTTTCACTTCTCCAGCCTTTAGCTTCATCCTCTTTAATTTAAAATGAGAAGGTTGGGATAGATGAGATCTTATATTCTGACTTGAAAATCTTTCCCCCCAGTGATCTATATGAAAAGGAACAAAAAGCAAATGTAGAATCATAAAGGGAATCAATCGATTCCCCATTGGCCAGACTGCTAGACCTACTTAAGGATCACTGGGAGGTGGTAGGATGAGGAATATTTACTAATCTCACTCACTTCCTGTCTATGGTTTTCTTCTAGAGACAACACTTCTCATCAAACCAGAATCTTACAAGACTTTTGCTTCCCAAATATCTATACCCTGGCTGTTTTCCTTTCTGTACTTTGAAAAATTCCTCTGCAGGAATTTAGTTTTCAGGAAACCCAGAAATAGAAATGGAATATTCAAAAAACGCAAACAAAATCATTGGGGAATTCTGGCTGAGGCTTTAGCATCTCCAAATATAACAATATATTGTCCTGAACTCCCCCTCCCCATGTGATTTTGACTTCTGATGCTCTGTCCAAGTATCAGAGAACTGTAAATTTAGAACTGGAAGGAACCCTGGAAGTCAACTAGTCTAAGGTGCTTATTTTATAGGTAAGGAAATTGAGGCCAGAGAGATGGAGGGATTTGCTCAAGATCACACAGGTTTGTTAGAGGCAGAGAAGAAGTCAAACCCAGGTCCTCTTGCCTCTAAATTCAGTTTCTACTGCATCCTCCTTAAGAAGAAAATCAGCATCTCCACAGCAGTTTCATTTGCTATTTCTGTATCAACCTCAGGGTGGAGATCTTTTGTCTCACTGTAGCAATACAGTATAGCCGCTTCCCTGATATGTATTTACTTTGTTCAGTGTGTGTGTAATTCCTAGGTTGCTGAGCCTACAACCACTTTTCTTCCCCCAGATCAATTCTCACTGTCTTTATGGAAACCAGCTATTAATCCATTGCCTCTTCCCCCCCCCCCCCCAAAAGGGACCCCTGGAATGGTTGCATCCAGTTGTATTTCTGCACAAGATCCTGGGGCTCACTCTTTAATAGAAGAGGTCAATGCAGACTCCAAAGTCATTTAGTTGCTTAGAGCATGGAGTCCCCCCCAAAAAAACACATTATACTTAGATGAGTCACTGGAGCAAGTGGAATATTGCAGCTAGCTAGTTTCAGGTTTGAGGCCAAAAAAGTGCTTGACAGAAGGAAGAACTTCCTAAGGTCTATAACTGACTGACAACAGCTGGGGAAAGAAGCAGTAAGTTCTCCATCACTGGAGGTATTCAAATGTAGACATATAGATGTAGTAGATGGTTCCTAAGGCTGTTTCAAACACTGAGATTTTTTTAAAGGAATCTTTACAAGAAGACTTTAAATTCAGAAAACCTAGGTTGGGATCTTATCTGTGAGTCTGAGAAAATCACTAAATCTCTTCACTCTCGGATTCTGTGTCTGCCAAATGGAGTCGATTCAATTCAAATACCTTTTTTTTGTGCATCTGCTATATGCCAGGTACTGTGCTAGATCCTGGGAATAGAAACACAAAAACAAAAGTATTCAAACACCTTTTTTCTTAGTTCTTGGGAGTTGCCTAAAGTCCTCAGAAGCTGAGTGACTTGCCCAGGGTAACCCAAGCACTATGAATCAGAGACAGGACTTGAATCTAGGTCTTCATGTCTTCAAGGCCAGCTCTCTATCTCCTACTCCATATTGCCTCTTCCATGAATGCAAATTAGGTAAAGGTGAACCAAATGGTCAATGTCCTGATGCCTAAGTGCTTATCAAAAGCCCTGGAGTCCAAGGAGCACAGCAGTTTGGAAGAAGTCATACTAAGCTCTATGTTAGTTTGTATGCATGAAATTATCAATGAGGACCCCCATAGAGCCAGCTGGGGGATGGCTGGAAAAGAACTTGTGGTTGCAAAGGACTTTGGCCCTTCCTAAGATAAATTCTGACTGTGCTTATTTTTTTAACCCCTACTTTCTGTCCTAGTAGCAACTCTAAGATAGAAGAGCAAGGGCTAGGCGAATAGGGTTAAGTGACTTGCCTTGGATCCACACAGCTAGGAAGTATCTGAGGCCAGATTTGAACCCAGGTCCTCCCATCTCCAGGCCTTCTGCTCTGTCCATTGAGTTACCTAGCTGCCCTTTGCCTATGCTCAAGCTCTTATGAGTTTGGACAACATGTCTAGTGCTAGAGCTTGAAATCAATGAATCATAGGGCGTCTGTGAAGCACCTACTATGTGCCAAAGCTTTGGGCTAGGTGTAAGTTTATCATTGTTCCAGGAAACTACATCTATACATATAGGAGTACATATAAATATGTATCCTAATATTTATAAAATATACTTATATATATGTATAATATATGTCTAATTTATTATATATTTAATAAATATCAATATAATATAATTATATGCAACATATAATTATAATTATATAATTAGTTTAATAATAAAATAATAAAAAGGTAGCTTTCAGTGGGGTGAGGGACCAGGAGGTGAGAGAAGAGGGTGGTCAGAAGAGGCTTCATGTAGGAGGTAGCCCTTGATCTGAGCTTTGAAGGGAACTGGGAACTACAAGAGAGGCAGAAGAGAAGGGAGAACATTCCAGGCATGGGAGAGAATTTCTACAAAGGCATGGAGGTAGGAGATGAAATGTTGGAAGCAAAGAAAAACAATGTCCCCAGTTTGTCAGGGTTGCAGAATTCATGCAAGAGAATTGAATGGAAATAAGTCTGGAAAGGTCAGTTGGAGCTGGGCTTTGAATGCTAAACATAGGAGCTCAAGTTTGATTCTAGAGGTAACTAGGATGGGAATTCTGGAGAGATGAGACATGTCCAGTGGAACTGGCCCTGGATCTAGAGTAATGGGACCTGGGGGCTTGCTTCCTACCATTGTCTCTTATTGCCTGAGTGGAAAGAGATTCTGAAACAAATAACAACAATACAACAATAATAAACATTTATAGAATGCTTTACAGTTTTGTTCCCACTTTACAGATGAGGAAAATGAGGTGGAGAGAGTTTAAGTGACTTAAGGGCCACTCAGCTAAGAAATATCTGAGGCTGGTTTTGAACTTAGATCATCCTGACTCTAGGGCCAGTACTTTATCCCCCTGTTCTACCACCCAATGAGTTGCCTCAAAACAACTATAAACATCATAGGCAGGATTTGAATACAGGTATTCTGAATCCACCGCTAATGTTCTTTCTGTTATACCATGCTGAAAGAATTTTCTTAACACAGACATACATGAAAGCAATGGTCCATCTTTTCCACCCTCCAGGTTTGTAGGGGCAGTTGCATGATGGTGGCCTGTGGGTCATACAGCTGCTTCCTCTGAAGAGCTAAACATGAGTATCACCAAGAGGGCAATGGCAAGGTGTGTGGCAATGGTCACCTCATAACTCCAGTGAAGAAGAATTCCAAAGAAAAACAGAAGTTAAAGAGGTAATCAAGAAAGTATATGATAGGAAGAGAAGGGCTCTTCCATCAGTCAATAATCAATCAATAAATATTTATTAATTACCCACTATGTATCAAGAATGTTGCTAAGTGCTAGGAATACAAAAAAGACAAAAAACAATTTAGGCCTTCAAGGGGCTTACAGTCTAATAGGGGAGAGACAGTTTGCAAACAAATATATGCTACATATAGAAGAAATGGAAAACAACAGAATGAAGGCATTAGAATTAAGAGGGTTTGGGGAAAGCTCCTGGTAAAAGATGGGATCTTAAGTTGGAACTTAAAGGGAATTAAGTAGGTTGGCAGGACGAAGGGAGAAAGGAGAACACTTTAGGTATGAAGGACAGCCAGAGAAAATGCCTGGAGTGGCATTTTCAAGTGGTCATTTCAAGTGGCAAGAGCAAAATTTGACAGTTGCCCAGGCAACAATATTCTTGTAATATTAGGAGAAATTTAAGAAGGCATACTTTCTTTTCTCTTCTTTTTAAAAATTCTTACCCTATTTTAATATCAATTCCAAGAAAGATGAGCAGCAAGGGCTAGGCAATCAGAGTTAAGTGACTTTTCCAGGGTCACCCAGCTAGAAAGTATCTGAGGCCAGATTTCAACACCCATCCTCCTGTCTGCAGGCTTGGCTTTCTATCCACTGTGCTACCTAGTTGCCCCTAAGTCATACTTTCTCAATAACATTGTAGATGCATTTGGACTTTTGGTCATAAGTCCACTATGGAAATATAACTTCTTTTATGACAAGTTGTATGTTGTATGACACTGGAGAGGTCTCATTTCTTATTACCTCCCTGGACCTGAGGCCTTCGATGGCCATCATCAAAGTGGTAGAGGACTATGGAGACCCACCACCACCAATGCCAACTACTACTGATCAATGGCCATGGATGGTCAAGATATCCCAGGAGCCCTGAGAATGGCAGTGCTCTTTCTTTCCCTTCCCAAGACCATTCATCTTGCTTTCAGCCTAGCCCTTGCAGCCATCATCCAGAGGAGCAGCCCTTCAGGAGAAAGGTCCTACCAACCTCATTAACTATCAATCAACTGCTATCCACAGGACAAACAAGTCAGGCTATTGGAATCAGCAAGGTACCCTGAGGGAAAGACTGGAGGCAGTTTGTGCTGGGTGAATCAAACTACCTTGACCATTACCTTTTTTTTGGATCCCATTGGAAGTAGGTCTTGTCCCAAGAGCCTTGGGAATAGTGGCTCCCCTCAGACCACTGGCTTTGCTTTCAGGCAGGGCCCTGTAGGCATCCCAAACAGAAGCACCTTCTGAGAGATGAGACCTAGTTGAGAAGATGCCTCAAGTAGTGAATATCTGGAAAAGAAAGTTCTCACTTCCCAAGTCTCTGGCATTGTCAACTGGTTCAACATCAGAAACAGATATGGCTTTATCAGAAGATATATTCCCATCTGCTTTGCCAAAGGCTTTTGGGAATCATGGAGCCTTTCCATCTGATCTGGAGCTGAGACCTCCAATGTTTTATCTCTCCCTTAGAATATGAGCTCCTTGAGAGCAGGGCAGTCTAGTCTTTCTTTTCTTTTTTAGTTGTATCTCAGAAGTTAGCACACATCTTTGCACATATGTAGTAAATGGTTTATAATTTTTTTTTTGCCTGAAGCAGCTAGATGCCTCAGTGGATAGAGAGCCAAACCTGGGGATGGGAGGTCCTGGGTTCAAATATGACCTCAGATATTTCTTAACTGTGTGACCCTCTGCAATTCACTTAATCCCCAATGCCTAGTTCTTACTGTTCTTCTGCCTAGAACCAATACACAGTATTGATTCCAAGATAGTAGGTAATGGTTTAAAAAAATAAGTATTTTTCATTTATCATTTATTCATTCTAGTTCTATATTCATAAGCAGTATGATCTAGTAGAAAAGGCATTGGACTTGGAGTTGGGAAAGACCTGGGTTCAGTACCTTTCTCTGACATTTAGAAGCTATATCATCAGGAGCAAGTCACTAAGTTTCATTTTCTTCATATATAAAATCAAAGTAGTTTCAATCCTAGGGCTTTTGTGAAATGGAGGCATGAATAAAGAATTGACTTGAGGATCAGGAAGACCTGTGTTCAAGTCCTACCTTTCATATATCCTGGCTGTATGATCTGGGAAAGGCCATTAACCACTCAATGTCCTTAGACAACTCTCTAAGACTATTAGAGAATAGTTGTGTATGAATTGGCAGAAGGGTTCCAGTTATATTAAAAAAGAGAACTTATCTCATTGAGGTCGGAAGTGTGTTGCAAATCTTAAAATGCTACATAATCATCAATTGTGAGTGAAAATAAAAGAAAAAAACATTAAGTACTCAGGATATGCCAGGCACTGTGCTAAGTGGGATATAAATACAAGGAACAAGACCATCCCTGCCCTGAAGAAGTTAACATTCTGTTGAGAGAAGCCAATACAGACAGGATTTATTTATTTTTTATTTTAATAACAAATTTCCATATATGTTTTCCAAAGTCATATGATCCATATTGTCTCCCCTCCCTTCTTCTGTGCCCCCTCCTGGAGCTGACAAGCAACTCAATGTAGTTTATACATGTACATTCAGTATTTATGTGAGTGACGATAATTTATAAATGACTATCACCCTTTTTATGTGATTATATCACTTACATTTTTTGGAATGAGTTTTTGTTTTTCTTCTGAATTGATTTAACCACTAGGTGGTGCAGATTATAAAATATTGACCTGGTAACTTTCCCCACTTTCACAGACCCCAGAAAACAAAAACCTGGGGGGAAAAAGCCCCCATGATGGGGAATCATCAGATTAACCTGAGTCCTCAGTTTAGCAGTCTGCTTAGTAGCCCATTTAAATTTCCAGCTCAATAGCCAGATGAGAGAATCATTCCAGCTCTGCTGCTGGTGGGTGTATAGGGGTCCTGGGCCATTGCTCTGCCCTAGAGACAAACATGTTACCTGGGAGTGTAGAGTGGTCAACAGGAGACAAATCAGAGAAGGAGTTATCAAGAATTTAGACTTTTAATCCTCATTGAGGAATCTATACATTTTCCCCCCTTTTATGCCCATTCTTCAAAATGTGAGTAGTAAGGAAGGGGTCAGAGCTTTAGAGCTTGAAGGGAACTCAGAAGCTATCAAGTCCGTACACAAAATCAGAGTAGTTTCAATCCTAAGGCTTTTTTGAATTGAATTGAATGTCATTTTATAGATAACGAAATTGAAGCCTGTGGAAGTTAAATGGCTTATCCAAGGTCATATAGGTAGCAAGTAGCAAAGCTGGGATTCAAACCTAGGAAGTGGGTCTAACTTCAAATTTGGTATTCCTTCTCTTTATTGAATACATTAAAGATCTAGTAACAGAGGGGAAGATATAGTAACAGAAAGCCAATGGCAATACATCTGAGACTTTGGGCTTTGTTTTTGACTTTTGAAATGGGCAGATTATTTGAGAAAGCCTAATCCTATTGGTATAGCAGAAAGAACATTGTCTTTAGATATAGAAGAACTACGTTTGTAAGGTCCCATCCGACTTCCAGCCTATGATTCTAGAGACAAGAAAATTGACTTGGGAGTTAGATCTGGGCTCTGCCACTTGGTAACTGAATGATACTGGAAATCTCTTCCCTCCTCAATTATCTTCTTTGTGAAAAGAGAGAAAGTAGGAAGAGAGGGAAGGAGAAAGATAGGAAGGAAGAATCATTTATTTGTTGGAGGGATTGTGGGAAAATAGGCACACTAGGGCACTGTTGGAACCTGTGAATTGGTTCAGCCATTCTGGAAAGCAATTTGGATTGGAGCCCAGAAAATTACCAAACTGTGAATACCCTTTGACCCAGCTAGATCATTTGCCAAGCCAATACACTAAAGAGATCAAAGAAAGAGGAGAAGGACTCATATGTACGAGGATATTTATAGCACTTTTTCCCCCCTGGTAGCCAAAGCATGGAAACCAAGGGGATGTTTTCCTAATAAGAATGGCTAAATGAATTGCGGTATGTGAATGGAATGGAATGTTGTACCATAAGAAATGATGAAATGAAAAATTTCAGAGAAAACTAAAAATCTTTATGAACTGATGCAGAGCAAAGTGAGCATAAGAAAGAACGATTTATACAGTGATATTGACAGAGGGGAGAAAAACAATTTGGAAGACTTTAGTTACCACAAAGATTCAAGGCAATTTGGAAGGACTTAAAATGAAAAATGCTCTCCACCTCCAGAGAAAGAACTGTTGGAGTCTGAATGTAGATCAAAGCAATTCCTTATTTTCTTGCTTTATTTTTTAATATTTTTGTCTCTATTTTCTTTCACAATATGACTAATATGGAAATATGTTTTGCATGACTGCGCATGTTTAACCTATGTCAAATTGCTTTCCCTCTCAATGAGGGGGGGGATGGGAGGTAGAGAGAGAATTTGGAACTTAAAATTTAAAAAAACCCAAACGTTAAAACTTGTTTTTACATATAATTGGGAAAAAATAGCGTATGATGATCAGATGTGGATGACTTAACTATTATCAACAAGGTAAGGATCCAGGACAACTCCAAGGCACTCACGAAGAAAAAAGATAACCACCACCACAGGAGGAACAGGTGGAGTCCAAATGCAGACTGAAACACATAATTTTTCACATTATTTCCTCCACAACTTTTTCTTTAGCATTAGAGGTGTCTTCTTTCACAACATGATAAACATGAAAATATGTCTTGTATGATAATATGCATACGACTTATATCATGTTACCTACATTTTGAGGAGGAGTGGGAGGGAGGAAGAGAACATGGATCGAAAAATGTCAGAAAACATAAAAAACTATTGACATGTAATCTGGAAAAAATGAAATATTAATTTTAAAAAAGTTAAAAGTTTAACCGTAGTATAGTTTGTAAGCGAAATGGAAGGATGCCTAAATTTCTGGTTTTCTTTCTAAAGCAGCCTTAGGGGTGTTTTCTCAGCTCCATGTAGAGAATCATTGTTTAAAGGGACTTTGAAAGAATAGAAAAGCAACATCAAGTTTCTTCCTGGAATTCAGCACACCTAGAATGTTCCATCATTTATATCATCTGTTTCGCTTCCTCTTATTTCACTGTGTTTAAACATGAACCTGAATCATTTGATTTTTCTTCCAAGTTTTGATGGTCTCATTTTGATGAAAGGAAATCAGCTCCAAGAAGTTCCAAACTTGTACATGCAGATATGTACGTGTGCATGGGCATTGTACATGTATACACATGTGTATACTAACATGCATATCTGTGTATATACATATAACATAGAAATATGACTATGTAAAGTTTATACATATATAGGAAAGCTGGTCTCCCCTCTAACCTAGTTGATATGAACAGAGAAAATAAAGGACAGATAACAGAAGCATTGAGGTCTTGATATATTAAAATAAAGTACAGTTATTCCTTCCATATTGCAATTTTCCTCATCTCAGTTTGGCTATATCATGGATCAGCATAATAATTTAAATGGGAATTTTCAGGGAGTTTTGTGGAAGCCACAGATGATGTGAAAAGGCCAGCAGATGACATAGAAAAAGTTTAGAAATTCAGAAATGCATAATTGACCACAAATTTACAATAAGTTACTATAAACGCCCCATAAAAGAAAAAGGAAAAGGAAAAGTTCAGACTTCTCTGGTACAAAGAGCCAAAATTTTTTGTACGGATTTTCTAGATCACAGGGGTGTTTGCCTCTAACTCTGGCAATGTGGAAGGGAAACCTGTACAAAGATGTGTCTAAACCTTTTTATTCCTTCATGAAATATGTAATAGTTCTCCCTATGATTGGAAGCACAGATGACCATTACCTGCCAAAAGATTGGCCATGTTCTTGTTTTTTTTTTTTTTAAACTCTTACCTTCCATCTTGGAGTCAATACTGTGTATTGGATCCAGGGCAGAAGAGTGGTAACGGCTAGACAATGTGAGTTAAGTGACTTGCCCAGGGTCACACAGCTTGGAAGTGTCTGAGGTCAGATTTGAACCTAGGACCTACTGTCTCTAGGCCTGGCTCTCAATCCACTGAGATACCCAGCTGCCCCTTCTTGGTTGTTTTTATTCATTTTTTTAAATTTTAAACCCTTAACTTCTGTGTATTGACTTATAGGTGGAAGAGTGGTAAGTGTAGGCAATGGGGGTCAAGTGACTTGCCCAGGGTCACACAGCTGGGAAGTGTCTGAGGCCGGATTTGAACCTAGGACCTCCCGTCTCTAGGCCTGGCTCTCAATCCACTGAGCTACCCAGCTGCCCCCATTCTTGGTTGTTTTTAAAAGCTAAGTCTGCCAGTTCTGGAAGAAACCTGGACCTTGGTTTTCTTATTTGAGAAATGAGGTTGGACTCAAGAATATCTACACTTCCTTTCTTTAAATCTCTGATCCATGGTCCTATGGTCCCAAATTGAGGCATATTTAAGGCATGGAACAGGTTTGTGGACTCTAAACTTCTATTGAAGGGCAGGAAAAGGAGCAAGAAATTCTCTCTTCCCTTTCCTCACTCCATTGGCAGCCATTTCATAGGAGAGATATCAAAATCTAGCAGGGAGCAAAGAGAGTCATAAAAACATAGACATTTGGGGGCAGGAAGCATCTTCAAGGAATGGGGCATCTGGCAACAGAGAAGAAACTTATTGATAGGTTCTAACAAGGACTAACCCTGGCAGTTGAGAGTCAAGCTCTGGTGCTGAGGAACCTCATTCAAAAGAGATGTTACACCTGGAAGGAGTAGCAGAAGCAGAGAAAAGACTACCCAGGGAGGTGGGTTACCTTGGCCATATGTATTTCCAACATGGATGCATCACTTCCAGTGTACTTTAAATGTGTACCTACTCTTCCCACAGATGTTGTGTGTATTTGTGGGAGAGTATATCCCAGTTTTACTAGAGGGGATGTTTTGTAGCTACTAAGTGAATGCCTTTGACCTACTGACTGACTATGAAAAGGCAACTCACCAATGGGGGCTCATAAGCTGTAGTTTTAGGAGTGTAGACCTGGAGCAGTTCTTATAACCTTAGTGGAAATAACCCTGAAGACCCAACCTGCAACCCAGAGTGATTGTGTGTATATGTGTATATGTGTACATGCATGTATATGTCCATATATGCATATGCACATATAGATATAGAATTAGAGATAACTGAAACAGGGAAATGGCCAGTGAGGAAGTAATCTTCCCCTTTCCTTCCCCCACCCCATGCCTATCCCTCTCCAAGCATTCATTTGAGCTAGCAAACTAAGCTCTGGTAATATTAGGTGTCTGTCTTAATGCTCAGCATGATTAATTTACTCCAACCTCTGTTGTGGATTCTTCATTTGCCAGCAGCATCTGGCACATGTATTCTCTTTGTCCCGGGAACTTGTAAATATAAATCAATTGTTCTCCTTTTTAACTCCAAGCCCCCAGCCAGAAATCTCCTTCAAACAAATATAGCTGTTTTAAATCTATCTTCTGTCCCTAGATATTTCCCAATCCTTCTCCCTACCCCCAGCTGTTGGAGCAACAGTTCATTGATCAGTAGTTTTTATCACATTTGCTGGCTTAAGAGAACAAAGTAAACTTTTAAATACAAAAGGGTAAACATGCTTTTAAGAAGTAAGGATAAAGCATCCTTTACCACAGGGAAATATCAGTTTTGGAGATTAGTTCTCTCTGGACAGGGAAGGAAAGGGGAGGGAGACATGAAGGAGTCTCTAGCCTGAATGGATTCCAGTGGAGCAGTTTCTGCCCACACCACTTTGATTCCAGGGTTCAACAGATGGTGGATGGATAAGATAGGTAGGCAGATAGATAAATGGGAGAGAGAGAAAGAGAGAGACAGAGGTAGAGGCAGAGAACTAGAAAGAGCCAGGGAGACATAGATACAGATAGTGACACAGAGACAGAGAGATAGGAACAGAGACACAGAGACAGAGACCAACAGAGAGATAGAGAGAGAGAGACAAAGACAGAGAAAGAATCTTCTGACCTAGATTTTTTTTATTTTAATTTTATTTTTTAGGAAAATTTTCCATGGTTCCATGATTCACGTTCTTACTTTCCTCTTCACCCCCTAACCTCACCCCCCCCCCATAGCTGATGAGCATTTCCACTGGTTTTAACATGTGTCATCGATCAAGACCTATTTCCATATTATTGATAGTTGCACTGGTGTGGTCGTTTCAACTTCTGACCTAGATATTAAGTAAATTAAATAAAATGGATCAATTGTTTTCTCTTAACTTTCTTTTTTTGCATTAATGGCACTGCTTTTCTTTTCCCTTCATTCTTCACAGAAAATCAGTTGTTATATCTGGCAATTTTCCTTTTAGAAATTTCTCCGATCTTTCCCAATCTTTCTCTTCTCATCAACACTCTTTTGGTGAAGGCAGAATAACAACCTCTCTCTACCTGTAAGATAACATGCAACCTCCTTTAGCTGGCATTTAAAGCTGGCCACAACTTCATTCTAACTTACCTCTTCAGCCTTATTTCATCTTACCCCCATGCTATCCAATCTCTAATATTATATGTATATGCATACATATGTGTATTATGTGTTTACCCAATATATTATAAATATAGCTATTTAAGAGGGTAAAATTCTTCTGCCAGTAGCCTTGCCACCATTATGTGGGTAACATTTCTACACAGTATGCCAAATCAATTTAAGATAATATATTTAAAACATGTTTCAAACCTGAAAGTACTATATGCTTGCCAAGTAGTAGTAGTAGTAGTAGTAGTAGTAGTAGTAGTAGTAGTAGTAGTAGTAGTAGTAGTAGTAGTAGTAGTAGTAGTAGTAGTATTGGTGGTGGTGGTGGTGGTTGCCTCTACTCTCGTGATTGAGACTGAATTTCTCCCTTCTTTCTCTCCTTCACTGCTTCCTTTTTTGTTTTCTTCTGTCTAATCTTTGGCAATATTTTTTCCATTGCAAATTCTATTAGCAGGCGAGGCAAGCGATTCCAGTAACTGTTGAACTGTCATAAGTCAAAGCATGATTGCCTCTTGTTTCTTGCTGAAGTGATATTGCATGCTCTGTTAAAATAATTTTCATGAAGGGAAATTGAGTCCTATTTAAATTTTCTGTCTCTATTCTCTTTGTGGTGTCTGGTGAGATGACATGGTGAAACTGTCATTGGATAATGAATACTTGTGTGCTGTGATGAAAAGCCACTTATTAGAGAATTGGTGCTTAGAAAGAGAGAAGACATGAATGGGATCATTATAATACTGAGAGTTTATCCCTTAGCTGAAAGATCAGCTTAAGGAGATCCAGTGCTTAACTATAGTCTTAAATCAGAAGAACTAAGAGAAGAATAGTGGATGAGTTCCCTGTCTAGAATTTTGGCCAAAGGATGAAGTCCTGATACAAAATATCTGCGGTCCAGGGAAAAGACAAGCTAATGAGTCATTGGAAAACTACCTTGTGGTATAAGAAATAACTACCAGGATCCCTGCCATGAAGGTAGGTGAATTTCCCCCCATAAAAGACAAAGAATCAGTCCTTGATTTGTCCAGAAGTCTAGGGCATGAGTCCTTGGTGAGATTTCTAAGTAACATAAAGGCACAAAAAGGGCCAACCCAAGAGGAATCAGTGCCCTTTAGACTGTTGCGTGCGTCACCATTCTCTGCTGACCAAATTCTTTTCTGTATGGAGAGGTTAGGGGGGAATATGCATCTACTTACCTTCACTAGTGCTGTGTTTCTGCTGAGTATCCTTTCCATGTTAGATACAAATATCTCATTTCATTCTAATCTTGAACCTAAATTATTACACTGGCCTGAGTCAGGCCTGGCCTACAATACATCCTTTACCTAGTAGTTGAAAGAATAAATAATCTACCAGTTTACAAAAGAGAATGGTCAGGGCCCATAAAAATGATACTTTACAGCTATCTATTGTTTTTCATAAAGTAAATCAGGTTCCCTGGTATCTAGGAGGATAGGAGTGCTGGAGAGATGCTCCAAGCAGCATCTATCCCTAGGTATAGACGGACAATTGGTACTAGATGACGAGCCACATGGAGACAACCTAAGGTTCAATATATGAAACAAGGGAACTTGACATTGGTATCCTCTGGAGGGAAGCTTGACAATTTTGGGGGGAGGAGGTATCTCCACCATAAAGGGGAGAGGGGAGACCTGAATCCAGTGGCTGCCCCTTTTCTTCCTGATACTCTAGGAGACTGAGGCAATGAAAACCACCTAGAGAGCCTGACTCATTAGGGGCTGGAGACCCTGATGATTAGCATGAGCCATTAGCCCGTAATCATCCATAGACTCAGACCAGAGAAAGCTGAGGGTACAGAAAAAAATGAATGAATGAATTTGTTAAGGATTTACCATGCGTGAACATTTAAGCTAAATGTTATTTATTAAATGTTACAATTAAATAAATGAACATTATTAAGTATATAGATGTATACAAACACATATACCCTTATGTTCTGACTTAGAATCACTACTAAGTCTGGATTCCAAGGCAGAAGAGCAGCAAAGGCTAGGCAGTTGAGGCTTGCTCAGGGTCACATAGCTAGGAAGTGTCTGAGGTCAGATTTGAACTCAGGACATTCCATCTCCAGACCTGGATCGCTATCCACTGAGCCACCAAGCTGCCCTCAAATGAGCATTTGTTAAGTTAAATGTTACTCATTAAATGAATGAACATTTGTAAAGTGCCTACTATGTATCAGGCACTGGGCTAGGTCCTGGGGATACAAACCCAAAAGTGAAACAATTTTTACCTTCAAAGAGCTTATATTTCAAAATATGGGATGATACAACATATGTGGCATGAAGATTAAAATTAATATACAATAACTAAGTATTATATTTTATCAAGTTTATTAATAATAACTAAAGTAAAGAAAGCTAGCTAACCCAGCCCAGTGGCGAAAGAAGAGAGTGAGAGGGAGGAGTTAGAGAACTTATAAACAAACAACCCTAAGCACCCATTTAAATGAAAAGAAAAGGATGCTGAGTAATACAGAAAGGAATTTTGAGGAACGTAGTTCAAAGGTACAAAATTCCTAATTAATACTATGGAGAAGAAGAGAAACAGTTTACCACAGGTACTCCAGAGTTTGAGGACCGTAAACTAGGCCACCAAGTTCAGTATCCTCACACTGAGGCTCAGAAAGGTTAAGGAATTTGCCCAGATCACATCCAGTAAGTATCTGAGGCAGAATTTGAATTCAAGTCTTTGTGGTTTCAAATCTAGTTCTTTCACTACATCAATGACTACCTTTGAGCCCAGGTCTATCCCGACTCAGAAGCCAGCTTTTCACCTCTTTTGCAAAGTTGCTTGTCTCAGTGCTTAATACACATTTCTTAAATTAAATGAAATGTAAGTAGAGAACTCTGAATGTCTATGTCATATGCTTGCCATTGGAGCCTCTCCAGAGCAGGGGGCAGATGTTACTCAGGGCTACACCAGCTATGCAGGGCAGACCCAGCTTGGCTCTGCCCCTGCACAGCCTCTCATCCCAACTCTGACCAATCCACAGTAAGCAGGGTTTGCTTGCTGGGGCAAGAACTCAGCCCATCCACCATCTCAGTTGCCGCCCTTCCTGCAGGATGGGAAACACCTCCTTCCAAGATATCTGGGCAGTAATCATTCATGAAATCATTTTCCCCTATGGCTTTCATTGCCTTTTGGGTGGGGGAGTTCTGTGATCTGTCTTAGAACTATTTCTGTTGGAAGGAGCAGGGCCATGAGAGTAAATTGGGTCTCTAGGACAGTCCCTCCCAGAGAAGGGTCTACAGGACACTTCTCATTTTGTGATTGCCCTAGCCTCCGTCACTCGCCTTTTCAGCAGGGTGGAACAAAAGGGGGGAAGTTCCAGTGAGTGATTTATTCCATGACCACAGAGCTTCTGAGCCCCAACCTGGAGGAGTCAATTACAAGTGAGTGTACCTCTGGGATGAAACAGTCTCCCTTGTTCCGACGGCAAGTTCAAAGCCTTCTGAAACTCTCCCAAGTAGAACCGCCAAGTCTCGAATAGAGCCCTGCTGAAACTGTCTGATGTCCCTGGGAAGTGCCCATCACCATAAACCCCGGCCTCTCTTGCCAAAATCCTGAAGACTTCTGTTCATTCCTCTTCAATTGGTTCTTGATCATGATTATTACTCCCATTCTTCAGATGGAGAGACTGAGGTCACAGGGAGGGTAAAGTGATACAGTGGTTCCACAATAAGCATAATGAAGAAATTGGAATCATGGGATCTGAGTTTGAATCTTGACTGATACTTTTTTTTGATGATTTAGCATTTTTATTCTTAAATTATGAAGAGACTCTATCCTGAATATGACTGAAGCCAAGTCAGGCATTCAAAAACCTTAAATTTTGCTCCTTAGTCACTGATGGCAACATACATGACTCAGCATACACATAAGCACAGGCTCCTCTCTTTCAGAAGTTCATGCAGAACAGAGGCATTAAATTCACAGTTTATAGATTCTGACTGTTACTTTTACTGAACAATGTTCCTTAACCTCTCTGAGCCTGTTTCATCATCTGTAAAATGGGGATCAGATAAAATAGCCTCTGTTTCCTTCTATCTCTAAAGGATCAGATAAAATAGCCTCTGTTTCCTTCTATCTCTAAATCTATGATCCTATAATCTGACCCTGAATCCTGGCTTTTCCACTTACTACTTGTGTGAGCTTGGGTAGGTCACTAATCTACTCTGTGCCTCAGTTTCTTCATCTATAAAACAAGAGGGTTTGATGAGTTAAAACATCTTCTGACTATAAAATGAGGATGCCTGCATTTTGACAATTGCCTGCCTATCCCTCCTTCTATGTGCCTACCTTTGTAGGCACTTTGCTGGGTGCTAAATATGCAAAGATGAAAATGAAAGTCTCATTCTATAGTGGGGTGAGGAAAGCTTTCAGTAACTTGTAAAGTGCCCCATAAGATGAGTTATTGATGGTGCAATTCTATGGGGCTGTGTTGACAAACCTATGGCACGTGCACCAGAAGGAGCTGCTCCCCTCCCTCTCTCCATTGCACCTGAGGACATTTTTCACTTCATCCATCCCTCTGCCCAGCAGCCCAATGGGAACACTTCCTCCCTTCCCTGCCTGGATAAGGGAGAGGCTCATATATGGTGTAAGGGTGCAGTTTGGGCACTAGCTCTCTAAAAGGTTCGCCATTACTACTATAGGGTATCCCAAGAGTCCAAGTGCAATGCATTAAGGATTATAAATTATAGAGAAAGCATGGATTTCATGGTGGAAAGAATTTTCTAAACTAGGAGTTTCCTGTGCTAGAGAAATCACAGCTCCAAAGTGCAATAAACATTTAGTTAAGCACTTGAGATAGGGCAGTCACTGTCCTAGGTGCTGGGGTTAGAAAAGAAAAAAGAGAAAGAGAAAGAAACAAGCCCTGCCTTCAGGGAGTGTGCATTCTATTAGGAGGCAACACAAGGATTCTCCAAGCAAAGACAAAATATATCCAAAGTCAATGCTAAGGAATTTGGAAGGGGGTAGACTTGCCTGCTAGCAACTTTATGGATGGAGCTAGGGTTAGGCATAATATGTGATACTTGAGATGGAAAGGAAGATCACTCCAGGTACGGAAGAAAGAGACATAGATATATGTGCTCATGGGAACTTTCCTGTGGCAAGTAGATTCAAGGGACTTTAAGTGCTACGATAAAAAAAAAAAATTAAAAGGCGAAGTTTAGGGAGTGCAGTGGGATCTCTGGCTTCATCTGCATTTGTATAGAAGGAGACTTTTTGATTGGATCCTACATATATAGATAAAGATATCAATTTCTACTTTTAGTCTTAGGGTTCTAAGACCTGTATCTGGAAAGGAACTTAAAAACATCGGAAAGCAAACCGCATTAGCTCAGCTGTTGCCATTAGCAATACTGACATGATTTGTGTTTCCTTTGGACCCATACTTTGCTTTGGGCAGCTTGTAGTGGCTTCATTCATTCGTGACTCCCACCTGTGGCCAAGCTCTCTTTGGTTTGGAATAAAATTAATGGAAGGGAATGGTAGGGGAGTAGGGGATGGAATGGAGTGAGCTTGAATTGTCTGTGTTCCCAGGAAACGGTCAGGTAAGAAGGCAACTTTGTTTTTGAGGCATTCTTAAACGAGCTGCAAAGAGCAAAGTTCAGTGATTAGGTTTATATAAATGGGGCAGAAAGGATGAAAGACAAGGAGGGGAGGGTAATTACAAGACAGCAGCAGTCAAGAATTTGAGATTATTTTTATAATTCGGCATCAAATTTTCTCTTTAGCAAAGGTTGATTTAAAAACAAAATATTATCAATGAACCATTGAAGGGAATCACAGAACAAAAGGCAGAAAGAATGACAGCTGTCTCTAGTTTTGGAGAAAGACGTTGAGAGTCTGGTCTTGCTGGGGGCAGCTAGGTAGCTCAGTTAATTAGGAGTCAGGCCCAGAGATGGGAGGCCCTGGGTTCAAATATGACCTAAGATACTTCCTAGCTGTGTGACCCTGGGCAAGTCACTGAACCCCCATTTCCTAGCCCTTACCACTCTTCTGCCTTGGAATCAATACACAGTATTGGTTTAAGATGGGAGGTAAGAGTTTAAAAAAAGAGAGAGAGAGAAAGTCTGGTCTTGTGAGAGAATAGGTGTATAGGTCACTGGTTGTTATTGATCAAAGTTTGGGATCAGCTTGGATTCCTAACCTTATGGCAAAGAAGGTCTATGCCCATATACTGTTTCTGACACATACTAGCTATGCAATCTCAGGCAAGTCACTTAACCTCTTAGCATTCTAAGCCATAGGTGTCAAACAAAATAAATAAACATACAATAAAATATTGTCATTCAGTTAAGTCTGATTTGTTATGTCCTCATTTGGTGTATTCTTTTTTTTTAAACCCTTACCATTCCAGTGTACTACATATTGGTTCTAAGACAGAAGAGCAGTAAGAGCTAACCAATGGAGGTTAAGTAACTCGCCCAAGTCACACAGCTAGGAAGTGTCTGAGATCAGATTTGAACCTAGGACCTCCCATCTCTAGCCCTGGTTCTTAATGCATTGAGCTATCCACCTGCCCCTCATTTGGTGTATTCTTGGCAAAGATACTGTGGTGGTTTGCTATTTTCTTCTCCAGATCATTTTACAGATGAGGAAATAGAGGCAAATGGGGATATGTGACTTGCCTAGGTTCACACAGCTAGTAAGTGCCTGAGGTCCATTTTGAACTTCTTTCTTCCTGCATCCAGGTCAGACACTCTATCCACTGGACCATGTAGCTGTCCCATATATAACTCACATTACATTTTTAAAAAGAAGTCAATATACTACCAGCAGGAATTCTTAAGTATGGATCAGTTCCCTTCCCTCTTCCCCTGTCTATTTGAGTTAGATGCCAGTGTTTTAAGCAACTCTCTAGGACTATAAATTGTAGAGAAGGCACTGGTTGCATTGGTGGAGTTTCCTGTGCCAGTGAAATCAGTGATCCAATTCCTATCCCTATCTGTCTTTGAGGCTGTAACTCAAATTCCAGCCTGGGAGTCAATTGTTTTGTGATTGCTTACAAAAAAAGGTCAAAGGGATAAGCGAGAGATTGAGTGACAGTATGGAGGACTCAGTGTCAAGCCATCTCTCTTACTTAAAAACATTTCAAAGGAAATGCTTTGATGTTTGCTCAGGAGTGCTATTAAGGTAATTCAAGCCAATTCAACCAATCTTTATTTATTTAGTGCCTACCTGTCCACAAGGGGCTTACAATTCATATAACAGCTCCACCAATGAGGACAACTGAGAAGAGAGAGAGAGTTCTAAGAATAGGATAGCAGATCTAGAACATGGAGGAACCTTAGGGTCATCTTCTCCACATTCTCATTTGACATGTAGGGATATAAAGACCCAGGGAGTTTAGGTGATGTGGCTAGGGTGGGACTTGAACCTATATCCTCTGGCTAGCTTTAAAGGCAGTGCTATTCCTACTGTAATATACCTTCTATTTATTATTTATTAATTCAAAATTATTTTATTAATTAGAATAAACAAATTTATTTTATTAATAAATGAAATGTACACATTTAATACATAACCACATAAAAACTAAATTATTATAAATATAAACACAATACATAATATAAATACAATAAATTGAATGAATAAGATTATTTGTTTATTAATTTAAAATATAAGACCCTTGCTTTCTGTCTTAACAACTCTAAGACAGAAAGGCAAGGACTTGGCAAATGAGATTAAGAGACCTGCCCAGGGTCACACAGAGGCCAGATTTGAATCCAGGTCCTCTCAATTCCAGGACTGACTCTCTGTCTACTGTGTCACCTTGCTACCCTAATCTTTAGAGAAATGCTCTTGGAGAAGGTGAAATCTAAGTAGAGCCTTGAAGTTAGATCAAAATTCTGAAAGGAGGAGATGGAGGATAGCTATCTCGAGCACAGGAAGGGCACTTTACTTTCTCAGATGAAGAGGAGTAGCAATGTCAATTTGGAGAAACAATTTCTATAGAACATAGAATTCTTGCAAAGGAGTAGTATGAAATAAAGCTGGGAAAGCAGGTAAGAACCGGACTATAAAGGGTCTTGAATGCCACTTTCAGACAATAGGGAATCACTGACTCCTCATTTTTGAGTAAGAGAATGACAAACGTGGATAGAAGTAACATTATTTTAGTTGAAGATCAGATCTAAAGTACAGTTTGTATACCTGTAAGAGAAGAAGATAAAGGCCAGCAGTGTGGGTATGAGGGGAAGGGCACTGGGCCATTTGAATTCTTTGTCCTGCCTCTACCATTGACAAGCTCTATGACTTTGGGTAAATTGCTCCCTCACCCCTATATCCTCTCCCTACCTCCTACCTTTGGGCCTCAACTTCTTCCTCTATAAAATGAAGATGTTGACTTAGTTTCACCCAGCTCTGAGATTCTGGGAAATGGAGTTACTTTGAGGCATGGAGCCCAATTTTAAAAGCAAAAGTGAAGATCAAAATTAAGAGGAAAAAAAAAACATTTTTGAGCAAGGTCTCTCTGATGAATATTATAGGTCCGAGGCAGAAGAAATGATGAGAAAACTTTGCTCATGGGACTGTGTGTGTGTGTGTGTGTGTGTGTGTGTGTGTGTGTGTGTGTGTGTTTAATCTCCAAATCCAGGAGAGGATGGTGAAGGTAGGAGTAGATGAGCATATCTGAGGAGTGAGCCAACACACCCAGCCCCCAGGGGTGTTAAGCTGGCACAGGCACCTAGAGCCTGGTCACAGCAGAAACTTGTGACTTCCTGAATTCTTTCTCTGAGCTATTTCTTCATCAAGAAGGAAACCACTGGTGCTAGTTTAAAAAAGCATAAAAGAGTTTCATTCCCTGACATTGACCAAGGTTCCCATCATGTTTTGAACTTAGAAACAGGTTGTGCAGCATTTCCTCTGACTGTGATCAAGGGACCTTTCATGCGGCAAACAGACTGAAGGAACTCAGAGTGCCATGATAAAAAGAAATTTAGAAAAGCTAAGCCTGGGGAGTGTGGTGGGATTTCTGATTTCTTCTCCATTTGTACAGAAGTAAACTTTTTGATTGGTTGCTATATATGTAGATAAAGATATTAATTTGTGCTTTTATTCTTAGTATTCTAAGACCTATACTTAGAAGGAAACTTAAAGAATCATCTAGTTTAACCCCCTCATTTCAGAGAAGGGTAAACTGAGTCCAAAATTCAAGTATAGGAGACATATTTACACATATTTCCATTCTGCTTGGAACATGAAATAGTAACATGTGTGTAATTTAGAAGAAAGAAACAAGCCATCATGAACAAAAGTAAGGAGCCACAGTGACACTGGAGTATATGTGTGTGCCCTTGGTGGTTAGTCTATGGGACCCTTGCGCATTGTAGTAGTGCAGCCAGCTCATACGCGTCTTTCATAAGCCTATAAAGATAGGAAGTCATTTTATTAACCTGCGAGGGAGAGTAATGTACGACGTGGTCACTAGGTGGCGCTATACTCAAGCCACTAGCCCAGTGGTCTCCTCCAGGTCTCTGATGTGTGCACTGGTGGTCCACTCTCTTGCCATGTGTGAGTCTGCTAAGTTGCTGGGCTTCAAACAGCTGATCAGAAAGCAAGCCCCCTGCTGACTGGTTGTGAATTCTACAGTTGTGTTGGTATAAAATATATATTGTGGGGGCAGCTGGGTAGCTCAGTGGATTGAGAGCCAGCCCTAGAGATGGGAGGTCCGGCCTCAGACACTTCCCAGCTGTGTGACCCTGGGCAAGTCACTTGACCCCCATTGCCCACCCTTACCATTCTTCTGCCAATACACAGAAGTTAAGGGTTTAAAAAACAAAAACAACAAAATATATATTGGGATTATTAATAGGAAAATCTAGAACTCTAGAGCTTTCATCCTCCCTTCTGGGCAATTTCCAGGCTAAGTCAACAACAGGCATTTATATTACACAAGCAATCAACTTTCTGTGGTTGCAAAATTTATTTAACTTAGCTCCTGCTAAGTCATAGGAAAGTTTTAGCTCTCCTGAAAAGTGTGAGCAGTCTATCCAATCACATCTCAGAGAGTCTTCAGATCTTCTTCAAGTTGTTTCTGGAAGGAGTAAAAATGCTGATGGTGTTCTATAAACTTTAGTGCCCTCTGATGAACTCGTGCTGATGTGGTTCTGCCCATTTGAGTCATGATTGCTTAAAAAAATTTTTTTTAAACCCTTACCTTCAGTTTTAGAATCAATACTGTGTATCTGTTCTAAGGCAGAGGAGTGGTAAGGACTATGCAATAGAGGTTAAGTGACTTGCCCAGGGTCACAAAGCTAGGAAGTGTCTGAGGCCAAATTTGAACCCAGGACCTTCTGTCTCTAGGCCTGGATCTCAATCCACTACTACCTACCTAGGTGTCCCCATGATTGCTTTTACTTTCTTTCATTGCCTCACTGTAAAATGGGGTCCCATAAGTGCCAGTGTCTCTGTGTTTATAAATTGATTTCTGTGCCAATTTAAAAATAACTCTCAAGGTTACTAAACAGCATAGAATTTCTTTTGAGAGAAAAACACCTTCACCTCCCTCCTTCCTTCTGTCTTGAGCTTGGTGGACTCCTTGGATTAAAGTAGGACAGAGCATGTTTGCCTATAGCTAGGTTTCAGTGTAACCTCTGACACAAGAAGAATTTATGAAGTGCTACTATGTGTTAGGGGATAGCTAGATGGCACATTGGATAGAGTACCTGGTCTGGAGTTAGGAAGAGCTAAATTCAAAACCAGTCTCAGGCACTTACTAGCTGTGTGACTCTGGGCAAGTTACTTCACCCTATTTGCCTCAGTTTCCTCAACTATCAAATGAGCTAGAGAAGGAAATGGCAAACCACTCTAGTGTCTGCCAAGAAAAAACCCCAAATGGGGTCACACAGCATTGAATACAAGTGAATCATCAATAACAACAATAAAATCCTCGAGGTCTCCTCTGGGGTGATGAGCCTGTGGAATTAATCATTGGCATTGAGCTAAGTAGGGGTGGTGAGTAGAAAGTCAGAGGACTCTGGTGTATCACTCTTTGGTATAAGAATGTTTCCTAAGCAATTCTACCTTATTCTAAAGCTAAGCTCTATTTCGCTCAATCATTCAAACAATAACAACCAAAGACTGCATCTATTGGCCAGATCATTCAGGTGGAAATGCCAACCCACAGACCAAATTTTTAGGGTAGTTCCTGTTTAATTTCAAACAGGAGATAGTGTCTTCATGGGACCCATTATCCACAAGGACTTGCATGGCTTGTGGTTATGATCCTGTTTTATAAACTCATTGTTTTAATGGGGGGGTCAGATAGAAATGATCCCACCACCATTCTTTTACATTGCTCTCTTCCATGGGTCCCTCAAATAGACCTATTTGTTGCCCCTCACACATACCAGTCCATTTCCATTCTCTGTGCCTTCATGATGACTGTCCCCCATGCCTGAAATATTCTCCCTCTTTACCTATGACTCTTTCCAAGTCCCCCCAGCTGCTAATGGCTTCCTCTCTAAAGCTACCTCTGACTTCCACTGTAGTGTTTTGGATGTTCCCATTTACAGACAGTGCATGTTATTTCTCCCATTAGAATGTAAGTTCCTTGAGAGCAGGGACTGTTTTTGCCTCCCCCCGCCCCTGAAACACATGGCAGTCATTTACTAGATGCTTATTGATTGGTTGAGGACAAGTAGATATCCTGCTATTATTTCTTTCTATTTAATGTTTTATGATCTACTGCTAAGGTGGATGAAATGACTGCTTTTTTAAAAAAAAAATACAGAGAATAGAGTGGTAAACTCTTCTTTGAATTCTTTGAAAGTATCTTTGGGACAACTGCAATAGCAGACTGGAGATGAAAAAAAGCTTTTCACTGACAAAAAAGGAACTGATGGAATCTGGATGCAGATTGAAACCTGCCATTTTCCCTTTATTTCCTCCATGAATGTTCCTCTAATGTAAGTGATAGGTGTCTTCTTTCACAATGTGATAAACATGGAAATATATATTGGATAACACATGTACAATCTATAATATGTTACATCTTGGGGAGGTGGAAGAGTGTTTGGGAGGGAGAGAGCATGGATTGAAAAATGTCAGAAAACAACTATTAAAAATTGTATCAAATATTGGGGGCAGCTGGGTGGCTCAGTGAATTGAGAGCCAGGCCTAGAGATGGGAGATCCTGGGTTCAAATATGGCCTCAGACACTTCCTAGCTGTGTGACCCTGGGCAAGTCACTTGACCCCCTTTGCCTAGCCCTTACCACTCTTCTGCTTTGGAGCCAGTACACAGTATTGACTCCAAGATGGAAGGTAAGAGTTTAAAAAAATTGCATCAAATTAAAAAAAAATAGCTGTCAGGAGCCCACATCATTTTAATTTAGGTCTCTATATTTTGAAAGCTTTTTATTTCATGTAGTTTGGAGGTTATGAATATTTGGTATGATGGCATCTAATTAAGATGTTCTTAAATTTTTATAGACCAGTGCTATGTGTGGGTGAGGACAGTGAGCTGCTTTACTTATTCCTGCTATTATTGTCATGGTTATTGATGCTGATAATGAGTCATCCTCTATATTCTTGAAGCTATCTCTAAAATGCTCTTGGGAAGCCTACAGAATATGAACCTACTCTTCAATACTCTTATTCATTTACAACAAGACATCATTTTATAAACAGGCACAGTAATCTATAGATTATTAAACATATATGTTGTAAAAAGCATAGGGGATGATTTGTCTTTAGACCATTTTTATCTGACCTACATCAGAAAGATGAGAATGAGCTATAGGCAATCATTAATAATAATGGTGATGATAATAAAGGATATTTCAGTGGATTTGTGATCCCATCTATGTAGGCATGGAGCAGAAAGTAAGCCATCTGTAAGGACTTTCTAGTTCAATATGGTTCTTGCCTATTTCCTCCCATAAATCCTTGGGAGATCCACTTAGAGAGCTGGAAGCCTTCTTCTAATGTAATAGCTAACATGTAAATGCAATTTGAAGGTTTATTTAGCATTTTATTCACAGTATCTCATTTGATCTCTAGGTCTTTTGACACTATGTGGGTACCACTCTTCTCTGGGACATATATCCCTTGGCCTTCCCTTTCTCTGCATGAGAGGCTCTCCATGGACATCAGATGCATGGCTCCTGAGCTGCAACTAAAGCTATTGATTTTTCTAGTGCTGGTATTTGCTGAATACCACACAGAAAGGCTATCTTATTCATATCAATCAAATCTTTGAGATAAAAGTGATACAATGCCTACTTCTCCCTCTAACTAGGTAAATAGCTCATCTTCTTTTCTGATCATACATCTCCCTAATTTAAACCTTTTTACCTTGCCTTTGAAAATTTTTAGTTGATGTCTTTTGCCAGTCATTTCTTTGTACATCTCCCCAACCCCCAGCCTTCCCTTTATTTCATTGCTTTTTTGAACACAATTCATCCATAGTAAAAATTATATTACCCAGCAATAATAGCTAGCACTTATTCACCACTTCAAAGTTTACAAAGTACTGACCACCCACTCGGAGCAATTACTTCATATCTCTAACACTGGGCACAGAGCCCAGCTCTTAGTAGGTGCTTAATAAGTCTTTGTTGACTTTGTATTTACCCTGAATATATTTTATCTACTTTTATGCATTGATATTGTTTCTATAGGATAGAATGTAAGCAATTTGAGAGTGAGGGCTATTTTGTTTTTAATCTTTGTATACCCAGCACCTAGCACAATATCAGACATATTGACACAGAGCAAATGATTTTATTGATATAGAGACATCCCAAACCAGGTGATCAAATATAGATCAGCACTGTCTCAGCAATTTGTAATCTTAGAGAGCGTTTTTGTACAGTGCATAGTAGGTGCTATAGAAATGCCTATATTTGTTTCTCCTACAGCACTACCATAGCTGTGTGACCTTGGGCAAGTCACTTAACCCCAATTGCCTAGCTCTTACTGTTTATTTTTTTTATTTTTTGCCTTGGAACTGATACTTGGTATTGCTTCTAAGACAAAAGGTTGGGGCTTAAAAAAAGACAGAAATAATCTTGGAGGTAATAACTGAGTTTCTGGACATATTCTATTTAAAAAACATTTTCTTTTTCTTAGTAACAACTCTAAAACAGAAGAGCGAGGGCTAGGCAAACAGGATTAAGTGACTTGTTTAAGGTCACATAGCTGGGAAGTGTCAGTCCAGATTTGAACCCAAATCCTCCTGATTCTCTATCCATTGTTCTCCCTAGTTGGTCCCTTTGAGTATATTCTTACATAAACTTAGCTTCTGAATATTCTCTATAAAACCCCAAATCTTCTCATTTAGGCTCTAGACTTTGGTTCAAGACCCCTCTCACACCCCTGTTATTTCAGTTACCAAAGCATCTCAACTTTGCTCCTGACCAGTAGAGGGCACTGTTAGTACAAAATAATATCATCTCATTTCCACGGTTATTAAGCATCCGCTCTCTTCCTTTCTGGGTACTGAATGAACACCAGGACAATTCCAGGGATACAGAGCTCCCGTCCTAGGCGGAGGCATGAAATTTGAGCTAGATCAAGTTTATGGGCAAGGATGGGTCCTGGCCATCATTGATACTTCTCTTCATGCCACCAGAGGTAGAACTATGACAAAAGGGGAGAATAATAGCATGTATATAACACTATAAGTCCTACCAGTTGGTTTGTCGGACCCTCAGAACTCTACGTTTTGCCCATAGCAAGATGCTGCTTGTCTGCGATCACCACTAGTAAGTCTCACTCAGGCAGAATCTCTGGAGGCAATGTGTTATGGTAGCCAGAGAGCCGGTCTTGGAGTTAGAAAGACTTGAATTCAGGTCCTACTTCTGACACAGCTGGGTGGTCCTAGGCAAAGCCAGGTCACTCCTGTGTTCTCCAGACCACTCTCTAAGAGTCTAAGTTGCAAAATAGGTGCTTTATAGAGGGTGTTTTTTTTTCACTGAAAGTTTCCTTGCCATTGAAATTACAGGTCCAGGAAAAAAACAAAGAAAACGCCTAGATTTTCTCTTTCTCTTTCCTTCTCCCCCCCCTTTTTTTTTTTTAACAAATGGAAGAGGAGAAGGGAAGGGAGAGATTTTTCAAAGGAGGTAGGGAAAGAGAACACAATAGATTCCTTCAAGTCTGTGAAGGGCTGTCAAGTAGAAGAAAGAATATACATTCTTCATGTCTCCAGAGGCAGAACTTTGAACAATGGGTAGAATAATGGCATTTCTATAGCATGCTAAGGTGAGCTAGTAGTCTTGTTGGATCCTCACAAGAGTCCTCTGAGACAGGACTTTATTATTATCATCCCCATTTTCTATATGAAAACACTGAGGCTGAGAGATTAAGAGCTATTCCAAGGGTCATATGGATAAATGTCTGAAGCAGTGTTTAAACACAGGCATTATATATACATACATATATATACATACATATATACATATATATATACATATATATATATAATTTTATATATATAAAATGCCTGTGTTTAAATATATATAAATATATATATAATTACCTTATGTTTTAGGGTCAGTTCTAAGATAAAAGAACGGTAAAGGCTAGGCAAGAAGGGTTAAATGACTTACCTGGGGTCACACATAGGGAGTGTCTGAGACTAGATTTGAACTTAGGTCCTTCTGACTCCAGGCCTGGTGCTCTATCCATTCTGCCACCTAGCTGCCTCTAAACTCAGGTATTCTCTACTCCAAGTCTAATAGTCCATCCCCAGATCCATTCTCTATTCCAAAGTAGCCCCATTCATTTATATAATTCATGTAATATCTTATAGAATTTATATTTTCTATTTCTATAATATCTTATATAATTTATATTTTCTATTTATATAATAGCTTACATAATTTATATAATATTTTAAGGTTTTTATCTATAGTGCCAAGTCAAAGCTACAGGGAGGACAGATAAAGAAGAACTACCAAATGATTTTGTTGTTATTCAGTTGTTTGAGTCATGTCTAATTCTTCATGACCCCTTTTGGGGTTTTCTTGGCCAGGATACTGGGTGGTTTTCCATTTCCATCTCTAACTCATTTGACAGAAGAAGAAATGGAGGCAGACAGCGTAAAATGACTTGCCCTGGGTCATATAGCTAGTAAGTGTTTGAAGCTCAATTTGAACCCAGGTCTTCCTGACTCCAGACCTGGCACTCTATCCACAGTGTCACCTAAATGCCCCTCAAAATTAGGGTTGTCAGAAAATGGAGAGCTGTATTTTTGGTAGCAGCAAAGGACGAAAACAAGATAGATGCCTGTTGGGTGGGGAATGGCTGAGCAAATGTGGCCCTGCCTTTTGAGGAAGGGCTATACAGGCTGTCACCCAGGAATGAAACAAAGAAAGTAAAGAATGCAAAGCAGTAAGAGAAGACTTATATGAGCTGATGTGAAGTAAACTAAGCAGAAACAGGAAAGCAATATAATAACAATAGCCATTTTTTAAAAAGCCCTCACCTTCCATATTAGAATAAATACTGAATATTGTTTCCAAGCCAGAAAAGTGCTAAACTCTAAGCAACTGGGATTAGGTGACTTACCCAGGGTCATACAGCTATAAAATATCTGAAGCCAGATTTGAACCTAGGACTTTTTGTCTCTAGACCTGTTTTCTATCCATAGAACCAGCTAGTTGCCCCGCATTTGTAGAATATCTTAAGATTTTCAAAATACAATTATTTACAATGATTATCTTACTTGATCCTTAAAACAAGTCTTGGAGGTAGGTACTATTATTCTCCCCATTTTATAGTTGAGGAAATGGAGCCAGAAAGAAATCAAATGACTTGCCCAAGATCACAATCTCTATCTGCCTTTGGTTACATGCACAAAGACTGCAACAACATAAAGGGAAAGGACAATGGCAGCAGTAATAATAACCACAAATAGAACTTGGGCTCAGTATCATTTTGATGACCAAACTGGGCTCATAGGGAGAGAAATGAAATTTCTCTAGAGATGGGAGCCTATGGGTGTGTTCCAAACCATTCTCCTTGCTACGTCCCCCCAAAGGGCTCACTGAGAAAATACTGACCCAATTTATTGGTTACTGTTAGCCTAACTAATCACAGTTGGATCTTTGTCTCTGTTTATGTTAATTTTCAAATGCAATAAATACATGTAGAAGATCATAGATTTAAAGCTGAAAGGAAATTTAGAGATCATCAAGCCTGTCCCTCTAATTTTACAGATGAGGAAGCTTAGTCTCATAGAGCAAAGTTATTTGTCCATATTCACAGAGCTGGGAAATTTCTCAAGCAGAATTTGAACTCAGATCATCCTGATTTCTTATGAGGTTACCCATAATGTACCACTTAGTTGCTTTTGTAATGTAAGTTAAATCATTCCAAGAATGGCAAGGCTGGATGAGTTCTAATTCAAATTTCTTATTTTTCTAGGGGATGCTACTGAGACCCAGAGAATAAAGTACCTTCTCTATAGTCACTAGGTTGGGGAATGTGGAATCAGAATTCGAGCTCAAGTCTCAAGTGATGCCTTCCCCTTTAAATCACACTTAGGGAGAGCCAGAAAATGCTATTTAAAACCCAGAACCTATAATTAGCTTTTATTTGAGCTCCGTGAAATCCCCAAACCTCAGGGAGTGATATAATTTATAATTCTATAATATTTTGAGTTTATAGATCCTTAGGATGAGACCTCTCATCTAACTGGTATAGGAGAATTCCCAATTGAGGAAACTCCTTCTACAATCATAAGTTAGTACCTCCTTTGTAATTCATAGTCTCAGTAAATTGGCTATGGAGACCAAGAGATTCAATAATTTGTCTGAGGTCACACCCATCCAGGGATGCCAGAGGCACCTAGGTGACTCAGTGGATTGGTCCTGAAATCAGAAAGAACTGAGTTCAAATCTGGCCTCAAATACTTACTAGCTGTGTGTCCCTGGGCAAGTCACTTAATTTCAGTTTATCTTAAACCACTGGAGTAGGAAATGAAAACTACTTCAGTATCTTTGCCAAAATAAAGCTAAACAAACCATGGACAGTAATGGTGTGCTATATATATAGTCCCTGGGAACATAAAGGGTAGGACACAACTGAACAACATCAACCACAGTCATACAGGAGGTACATGTCAGAAATAGGATTTG
>NC_058133.1:478464260-478481989 GCF_016433145.1 Gracilinanus agilis | reverse complement strand
TTTCTTTCTTTCTTTCTTTCCATCCCAGGAAGAGTGAGTAGCTACATAGTAGTGCTGTACAAATAAATGATGACAGGCTTCTTGACTTTGACTTCAGGACCCTTCTCAAGTTATCACAATGTTGTGTATGACTAATAAAATAAATATCACTGAAAATGCAAAATGTTATATGTGGTAGCAACAGTGATAGTCAAATACTGAAGGGCAATACTGAGATAAGGTCAAAATGGGTTCATGATTTAGACCAGTGGTTCCCAAACTTTTTGGCCTACCGCCCCCTTTCCAGAAAAAAATATTACTTAGCGCCCCCTGTCACATACTATCACATCCCCCTTATAGTTATTCACCGTCCCCAAATTCACCTGTGGCCATCACTGCTTCCCTGTATCGCTGCAGCACCCACCAGGGGGTGATGGCGCCCACTTTGGGAATCACTGATTTAGACATAAAGGTTGATATAAACAAATTAGGGGAACATGGAAGATTTTACCCATGGATCAGGTCCTATCTATGGGTAAGGGAAGAATTTGTGACCAAACAAGAAAGAGGGTATTATGGGATCTAAATTGAAAAATTTTGATTATTTGTTGTTGGTTTTTGTACAAAGCCAATACAGTAAAGATAAAAAGGAAAGGAGAAAACTAAGAAAAACAATTTTATAGCACATTTCTATGATAAAGTTGTCATTTTTCAGATTTATAGGAATATGAGTCATTTCCTAATTGACAGATGGTCAAAGGATATAAACAGGCAGTTTTCAGAAAAAGAAGTCAGTTATCCATAGTCATATAAAAAAATACTCTAAATCACTACTGATGAGAGAAATGAAAATGAAAACAACTCTAAGGTAATACCTCACACCTATCAGATTGGCTAATATAATAGAAAAGGAAAATGACAAACCTGAGGGGGTATGGAAAAGTAGGGACACTAATGCATTATTGGCGGAACTGTGAACTTTTCACACCATTCTGAAGAATGAACTAGGGCCAAACGGCTATAAATCTATGCAAATCTTTTGACCCAGAAATACCACTACTAGGTCTTTATTCCAAACAGCTCAGAGAAAAAGTATAAAGTCTTATATGTAAAAAAGTTTTGGTAGCATTGAAATGGAAATGAGGGGATGCTCATCAGTTGGGGAGATGGTTGAACAAGTTGTGCCATATGATAGTGATGGCATATTATTGTGCTATGAAAAGTGAAGAGCAAGATGCTTTCAGAAAATCCTGGGAAGACTTACATGGACTAATACAAAATGAAGTGAGCAGGGGTGGCTGGGTAGCTCAGTGGATTGAGAGCCAGGCCTAGAGACAGGAGGTCCTAGGTTCAAATCCGGCTTCAGACACTTCCCAGCTGTGTGACCCTCGGCAAGTCACTTGACCCCCATTGCCCACCCTTACCAATCTTCTACCTATAAGTCAATACACAGAAGTTAAGGGTTTAAAATAAAAAAAAAATGAAGTGAGCAGGTCCAAGAGAATATCATACAATAACAACAATATTGTACGATGATCAACTGAGAATGGTATACCAATTTTCAGCAACACAATGATCCCTAACAATTCTGAAAGACTGATGATAAAAAATGCTAAGTGTCTCCAGAGAAAGAAATGATGGAGTTTGCAGATTAAAACCTACTTTTTAAACTTTTTAAATTTTTCTTGGGGGGGTGAGTCTGTTTTCTCTTGCAACTTTGTTAATAGAGAAATGTTTTGCTTTACTGCATATATATGTATATATATATATAAAGATATATATATATATATATATATATAATTTATGTCAAATTGCTTGCCTTCTCAAAGAGGGAAAAGGGATAGAGGGAAGGGGACAATTTGGAACTCAAAATTAAAATAAAGAAATAAATAAAAATTTTATATGTAATTGAGAAAAAATACTGAAAAGTACCCACCTCACCAGTAGCCATTTTTCTAAGGGTCATTGCCATAGCCTGGGATTTCTAGGAATCCAGGGGAATCCAGCATGAAATCCTTAGGCCATGTTTATTTGCTTAGATCATAACAGTAGAAAAAGTCCTAGGTCTGAAGTCAGGGAACCTGGGTTCAAATTCTGACTCTGATGTTTTCTATCTGTGTAATTTTGTATGTGACAACCTTTTTGGACTTCAGTTCTCTCAATCTATAATGTGAAGGGGTTGCCTTAGATGAACCCTCTAAGGTCTATCTTGCTCTTATCCTAGAATTCTGAGAGACTGGAGAAAAACATCATTACATATTTATTTCACGAATGGTGCCTTTCATTCTAGAACTAATAAAATTGCAGACTTGTTATGTTTCATAACTGCTTTAATTCATCCAGACTCTAGATTCTTCCAGGGGAGGGAGTTTTGTCCTCTTTTGGTCCTATAAGATTATAGGACCAGGACTGACATTTCAGAGCCTGAAGGTATCTAATCCAAGATCCTAATTGTCCAGAAGAAGAAACTGTGGTCCAGGGAGAATATGTGACTGGGCCGAGATCATATAAACAATTAATGCCTAGAAGCAGATCTCAAACTCGAGGTTTCTAACTCTGAGTTCAGTTCTCTTTCCATTGTGTCATATTACCTCACCAATCTACAAAGTATTAGCATCCATCATTTTAAGAGATGCTGTTACTGCTAGGTTTGTACCCTAAAGAGATAATAAGGAATAATACTTGTCTAAAAATATTTATAGCCACACTCTTTGTGGTGGCAAAAAATTGGAAAATGAGGAGGTGTCCATCCATTGGGGAATGCCTGAACAAATTGTGGTATCTGACGGTGATGGAATATTATTGTATTGAAAGGAATAATGAACTGGAGGAATTCCATGTGAACTGGAAAGTCCTCCAGGAACTGATGCAGAGTGAAAGGAGTCGAACCAGGAGAACATTTGTACACAGAGACAGATACATTATGGTAACATTAAATATAATGGACTTCCCTGCTAGTAGCAATGCAATGACCCAGGACAATCCAGAGGAACTTATGAGAAAGAACATTCTCCACATCCAGAGAAAGAACTGTGGGAGCAGAAAAACATGATTGATCATGTAGCTCAATAGGGGTATGATTAGGCTTTTGATATTAAAAGATCACTCTCCTGCAAATATGAATAATATGGAAATAGTTTTTGAACAATGATACATGTATAACCCAGTGGAATTGCTTATCAGCTCCAGGAGGGAGGAGTGGGGAGGAATCATGAATCATGGAACCATGGAAAAATATTTTTAAAAAAAAGAGAGATGCTGTTAGTAGGAATCAGTACCCTACCCAGACTTCTCGTTTTCATTATCTTATAGGATCATAAAATCATTGATTTAAGGAAGGGACCTTGGGGTTATCTGGTTCAGTTTTTCATTTCACAGATGAAGAAGTGAAGCAGAGAGACCTGAAAGGACTAGTAAGTCATTCAGGGAACAAGCAGACAGACTGGGAGTCCAACCAATGGCTTCTGGCTTTTACCCTATGACATACTGCTTCCCTTCAATCTCTTGTGATTCTGTATCTCTTTGACTTTCCTTCTGAATAGTGTTCAATATTTAATATGGAGTATTATGGGAAGGACGGAAGGAGGAAGAAAGAGAGAGAGAGAAGAAAAGAGGAGAGGAGAGAAGAATAGAGAGAAAAAGAACAACAAGAAGAAAGAAAAGCAAGAAAGAAGGGGAGGAGAAAGAGAAGAAGAGAGAGAGGAAAGAGAGAAAATGTATTAAACATTATATGTTAGGTGCTGTGCTAAGTGTTGGAGTTGGAAATACAAGCAAGCAAAACAGCCATGACTAGGGTAAGGCAACTGCAGCTTTGTCCCAGAACATTGAAATTTAGAGAATGTACACGCCTTTTTAGAAGTCTAGAAACAATGGAGCTTAGTACCTGGTTAGCAAGCTTCCTTCCCACCTCCTCCAAGACTAAGTCACAGGGGAGCTTCTCCCTAAACCAGCCTTCCTTGCCTTTCTCCCTCCCATCTCCTCAAAGTGATCTCCCAAGCAGCACATTCCTTGCACTGTCCAGGAGTTTCCACCAAAAGGAGTTGATTTCTTGGGGTCTTGTCTCTTCTTCCCTACTGAATTTGTAGTAAGATGATTTTAGGGCATTTTGTATTATTTCCTCCAGACTCAACTTGCTACATGTAGCTTTGTATGTGATAGATGTATTGAAAATGTTTGATGGATTGAATGAATGAATGAGTGAACAGTGCATTTCACTGGTGGGTGGTCTTTTTGCTGTTGTCTCAGTTACTTATGATGACACTAAAACCAGCATCTTTTTAGACAACCTGCCTATACAAAGTTACTTTTATTTTTTAAAACTATATTTTATTGATATCTTCTGTTTTATGTCACCTAAATTTCCTTCTATATCTCCCTCTCCTCTTCCCAGAGAACTATCCCATATGACAAAGAATATTTTTTTCAAAAAAAGAAAAAAAGGAAGAAGAGAAAAAAATTAGCAAAAAATACTTTACTTCTAGAACTGTAATATCACAACCCATGTATTTGCTATTTGAAATATCTTGATAAGACTTAGGAATTCTGGATCAACATTTTCAATCCACTAAATTGAGGGTAAGGACTGTTTTTGCCTTTCTTTTTTATTCCAAGTGCACAGATTCCTTAGATTCTGAGAGGTACAGAATGCCCCCAGGACAAAGCAGGATATGGAAAATTGAGAGTGAAACAGGAAATTCAGGCTATTTTCATGCTTTAAAGAAATGATTGGGCATGTAATAATTTGAATACACCCATAATTTTATATTTTGTTTTTTATAATAAAATATCTCTAGCATTGAAATTTTATTTCAGAACCCCTATTTTAAAAATAAACAACTGTGATATAGAATAATAAAGTTCATAGGACACAGTATTCAGGAAACACCTGAATTCAGCACCTAACAACTGAATTAGCTCAAGGTTATTTCCTTTTCTATAAAATGAAGGGGTTGGGCCAGAAAGCCCAGCCCTGCTGCTTACTGCCCAACTCATCTAGGGCAAGTCACTGAGTTCCTTGGGCCTCTGTTTCCTCATGTGTAAAATGAGGGGTTGGACTGAATGACCTTTAAGTCCCTTCCAGCTCTGAATCCTTGATCCTAGGAGTTTTCAGGCTCTGAGCCCTATGTTGCTGTTCTCCTGTAAAATCCTACTCCAGGGTGTACCTCTGAGTTTTCAAAGGGTCTAGCTGAGAAATGCAGGCAAGCTGGGATGGTCCTACAAAGCTAGACAAGGTTTGAGTATAGACGTGACATCCAACAGTATGTCTTTTCTCCAAAGTTCAGCCTAACTTAAGGGACACATCAGTGGATAGCTCACTAGACCTAGCGTCAGGAAGTTCTAAGTTCAAATCCTATCTCAGACTCTTACTAGTTGTGTGACTCTGGGAAAATCACTTAACCTTTTGGTCTCAGTTTTACCATCTATAAAATGAACCTTTTAATAGCATCTACTTTATAGGATTGCTTTGAGGGTCAAATGAGCCTAACACATATAAAGGCTTTTATAAACCTTAAAAGTGATATAAAAAGGCTGACAACTACTACTACCACTACCACTACCACTACCATCACTACCACCACTACCATTACTACTACTACTGCTACTACTACTACCACCACCACTACTACCACCACTACCACTACTACTACTACTACTGCTAGTACTACTACTACTACTACTGCTACTACTATTACTACTATTACTACTACCACCACTACCACTACCACTCCTGTTACTACCTCTACCACTACCACAACTACTACTACCACTACTACCACCACTACCACTACCACAACTACTACCACTACTACCACCACTATTACCACTACTGCTACTACCACTCCTACCACTATATTACTACCACCACCACTGCTGTTATTGTTATCTGTACCATTACTACTAATAAGACTGTTAAAAGAGAGATGCATTTTTAAACCAGCCTTCAACAAGGAGTTTCTCTCTGTATGAAGGAAATAGCCACACAGATGAAATTCCCAGTTCTTAAATAATCAAAGATATGGATTTAAGTCCCAATTCTGTCCCACACCAACCATGTGGCCTTAGACTAATCACTTCCCCTCTCTGAGCCTCAGTTTCCCCCTCTATAAAGTGAGGAGATTGGGCTTGAATATCTCAAAGGGGCCTTCCAGGTCTGACATTCTAGTGGACAGTGAAATTCTGAGTCCCCAGTCAAAACCGCTTCTTCTCTACCACCTATTTCCTAAGAGTCACTGCCTTCTATTTATGCCTGATATGTGGTAGAGAGCAGCTTGCTTAATAGCTATGCTTACCTTAATTTGTCTCTGAATTTAGCTTAGTCAATATCAAGCTATTGAATCTCTTGGGCCTCAGTTTCTTCATTTTAAAAATGGATTTGGTCACTTCTGAAATCCTTTTGCCTCTTGATCTCTGATTCTATAAGTCACTTAATCTTCTTGGGCCTCAATTTCCTTATCTGTAAAATGATGGGATTGAAATGATACTGAGGGCCTTCTTAGCCCTACATCAATGATCCTATAATCTTATTATGTCAGCTGAGGACCCTGGCTCTTGGGACTGAGGTCATTCTTGGGAGTGAGGGGACCTTTGCTGTCCCTGAGCTCCATGGGGCATGAGTTTCACTGTGCCAGCCTTGGGGGAAAACCCTGCTCTCTGTGCCTGGGTTCTTAGTTTGATGGTGGGGGAGGGAAGCAGGATGGTTTAGTAATTTTATACCTCCAGAGAGAGGAAGGTGGGGCTGAGAGAAAGCCCCTTCATTACACCACTCTGACGATGATGCTTACTGTGCATTTAAAAAATAAAATAAAAAAGTTGTTCCAGTAACAATCTCATCTGCATTTAATGACATGGCCCTGGGCATTTTTCGCTCCCTGCCAATGAATGTGGCCCATAAACAATGTCTGGTACCCCTGGGTATTAGTCACTTCCTGCAACTGAAACAGAGCTGGGCTCCACTGAACCAGGCCAAGGCCATGTGGGTGCATTTGGCAGCTCACTGGTGGGTGCTCTGTTCCCTAAACCAAAGCCAGGAACATCCATTTGGCTTTCCCCAAACCAGTTTTGATACTCCCAGGACTGTTTCCTTCCTCCCCCCCCCACCTCAAGTCTTTTTTTTTTTTTTAAGCCCTTACCTTCTGTCTAAAAATCAATACTAAATATTGGTTCCAAGCTAGAAGAGCGGCAAGGGCTCGGCATTTGGGGTTTAATCACTTGCCTAAGGTCACATAGCTAGGAAGTGTATGAGGTCACATTCGAATCCAAGATTTTCCTTCTCTTGCCCTAGTTCTCTATTCACTGAGCCATCTCCTCAACCCTTCAGGAAGGTAGGAGAATGAGGGCATTGTCAGTTTAATATACTGACATTGAACCATTTATTGAGTCAATGCGTAGCTAACTCAGTGCCAAGCACTGTGCTAAGGGCTAAAGATACAAAGAAATAATTTCTTTGGGCCTCAGATTAGTCATCTGTAAAATGAGCAAAGTTGGCCTAGAGCAGTGATGGGCAAACTACTGCCTGCAGGCCAGATGTGGCTGTGCCACATTATTCCTAATCTGACAAATACAATGAGTGGGATACAATACAATGAAACTTCAAAAGAGTAGCCTTAGAAACAGACTGACAGATGAGCATTTCCTTTCCTTTGGCCCCCTCTTTAAAAAGTTTGCCCATCACTGTCCTAGAGGACTCTTAAGGGTGCTTCTAGGTCTAGATCTGTATTCCTATGCCTGGTAGAGTTGGAAAGGACCTCAAAATTTTATTTAGTCCTACCCTCTGGTTTTATAATCCTACCTTTCTCTCTAATGGATTTCTCTCAATAGACTGAGTTCTTTGAGTCATACAGCTGGTTGCTCAACAAACATTCATTAAGTGATTACTACGTGCCAGGCACTAGTTTTTTGGGACACAAGGAAAGGTAGAAATGGCCCTTGCCCTCAAGGAGCTTCCATTCTAACAGGAAAGCCTACATATAGACACATATTTGAGTACATACATGATAGATGGAGCAGATGGATGGCAATAGGAGAGGGGAAGCCCCTAGCAGCTGATTGGATCAGGAAAGATGTTTTGGTGGCATTTGGGTGGAAGCTTGAAGGAAGACGGACCAGCCAAGACATGTCTGAGAGGATGAGAACTGAGACTGGCATGAAGGTTAGACAACCAGCCCAAAGGACCAGAGCAGGGACAGAGTGTCAAATCTGAAGAATAGTAAGTAGGTTGATATAGCTGTACTCTGGGAAAAAAAGAAACAAGTATTGATTAAGCACCTACCATGTGTCAGGAATTCTGCTAAGGACTGAACAAATGTTATCTCATTTATGGAATGTGTGGAGGGAACTGGCTGGTTGGTTAGTTGGTTGGAACTACTGATTTTTCAAATGACATTTATTACCACAAGGAGAAGACAGGCATCCCCATTTTCATTTTGCAGATCCCCCCCTTAAATATTAATGAGGGGGGAAAGGAAACTACGAGCTGGAGCAGAGGGGCACAAAGTCTAAGTTAGGCTTTATGTCAGTTGTTCAAAGAGGGGTGATTTAAAGAAATCAGTCGACATGCCAGCGGTGACCTTTCTTAGTATTACCATAACCAAAACCCAGCACCTCTTTGTACCTACCCCTGAAGAACCCAGGGAAATCAACAGGCCCAGGGGAAGGAGAGTTACATTTGGAACTAGAGGGTTTGGTTCAAACCCAAATGACTTTGCCACTTGAAATCTAAGTATCCTTGGAACACTCAGTTCATCTCTGGGGGCCTTCCCCCCACCCCCTTCTGTAAAATAAATAAAGCAACAGGGACTTTTAAAGTCCCTTCAGGACCAAAGTTTTTTGACTTATAATCTTTGACCATGGGGGCTACTAACATCACCCTGCAAAGGAACCTCAATGCATTTCCAACCTGAACAGTCCATGTAGATTCTATCCCAAACATTATTGTACCTCCCTCCCCAGCCCTGAAGAACAACACAACCATTTCCTGATGCTTTGATTTTCTTAATTTGGGGAATAACAATAACTCTTCATTCCCCATCTCACAGGTGTCCCTGAGGTTAATGAGAGTGTCTGTAGCTTCAAGCTTCTTGAACAAAGGTACAAGATAAAGGCAAAACACTATTTATCATTAAGCTAAAGGAATTTCTTTGGAAAGATCTCAATGCCAAGAACCACAAGTATCCCAGCCCTTTAAGGAGATGATATTCCTTGGCACTCCATGTTCAGTGATTATAACATTTTAATTCAGATGGGCTTTCCCCCTTTCCTCCCCCTCTCCCATGGACATCACCCGGGCTGTGAGAACCAAGGTAGGCTAACCTTCTCGTAGGCAAAAATGCGTTTGAGATCATGGCTCAGTAATTCCACTCATCTGTCAGCTAATCATCCTGGACTTTAGTGCATGTCTTGGGGGTCCCAGTATTGAATTAAATCCTTATTTTAAAGCAGTCACTTATAGAACTAGCCTGGATAGTGTACGGGGTCTAGCGTCAGAGAAGATTGAAGTTCAGATCTCATCTCTGACTTTTATTAGCAACATGACCCTGGGCCAGCCACTTAACCTCTGATGTTAAGGGAAAAGCTGCTAGGGGGCATGGTGGATAGAGTGCTGAACTTGACTTCAAGAACATTTGAGTCTGAATGCTGTTTCAGTGAGCCTGGGGAAATCATTTATTGGTTCAACCTCAGTTTCTTCAACAGTAAAAAAGGGGATAACAATAGAATCTATCTGACCTGTAATTATGAAACTCAAATGAAATAATAAACCACACAAAATGTAATATTTGTAAAGTGCTTAGTACAGTGCCTGGCACATAGAAGACAATAAAAGCTTGTTTCCATTTCCCCTAAATATAAAGACTTTGCAAACCTTAAAGTGCCATATGAAGTCTTTTTAGGCTCTGAGCTTATTCTCAACCTGATTTAGATGGGGTCCCCAGAATAAGGTTACTGTTCCCCTCAAATTCCTAGAGATAACTCTGAGAGGTTAAGCTGTTTCTCCCAAGCATGCATGAGGTATGTTCATTCCAATATTTATTGGTTAGTTATCTTCCCAATATCATATAAACAATGATTAGCACTCATATAAATATGACCAATTGATAATCCTACATATAATAGATTTACTATGGGATATTTACTGAAAAGATTTAGCAATGTCCCACATTTCCATTCACCTCCAACCAATAATTTGCCCTCTAGATCCCCTCTCCCTGGGGAGTATAGACGGAAATTTAAAGCGCTAGTTCCCACTGAGTCACCTTCTATATACAACATAAGCAACGGAAGAGACACCTCATTGCTTATAGAATAGGGTGTCTTGGATGGGCTGAGGCAAGCAGGTTGCACCTCAGGACTTTGCCAGCTAATCAGACTTGACTGCTGTGACTACTGGAAGACTCCATTTTGGACTGCCATTATTGGACTTCTGGTGGCTCTTTCAATCTTTCAAAATTCACAAGGTCATTTCATTTCTGATGCCCGAGGATGAGGAAAGAAAAAATATAACAGAGCCAGTAGAAACACCAGTGCCCTGAACCTACCCTAAGGCTTGTAGTATTTCTTCTTCCTCCCTCTAAGACCCCCCCAGGGAGAGAGAGAAAACACTCAAGGAGTTTCTCCATTGGAGTCTCCATTCTAGCTCAGTGTACAGGTAAAAGACTTTTCTTCTTCATGTAGTAAATAGATTGGAGACAATCATAGAATACCTGCACTGAACTGGGGGAGGCCCCTTCCATTAGATGGACTATCACACATTTCCAGATGCAGGCTCTCTAAGTCTTCTATTGCTAATGGACTAGGAAGAGGATGTGGTTCATACTCAAAGAAATGGACTGCTATTGGCCAGCCCCCATTACATATATGATTATTCCTATTATATGCCTCAAGACCTCTAATGGGACCTAGATGTGTCCTATTGTCTTGTACATGGCTTTTCTAGGTGGCTGGGTGGATAGAATCCTGAGTTTGGATACAATAGAGCCTGAATTCAAATCCTACTTCACATACTGACCGAGTGACCCTGGGCAAATTACTCAACCTCTATATGCCACCAGCTCCTTAACTGTAAAATGGGGATGATAATAGTACCTAATCTTCTAGGGTTGTTGTGAGGATCAAATGAGATCATAAAGCTTAAAAATGGAGGTCTATGAAGGATGAGGGCTCCAATGAGGATCATGAAGGCAGGGCATTTTCTTTGCCTTGGATAGTCAGGAAGTTCAGAGGCGTTGATATGTCATTTCACAGAAGAACCTTTAAGAATTTGGGAAAGGGGGAATTAATTCTTTGAGTGGAGTGAAATCTGCCTACTTGGTGATCTCGTGCTCTTCCATTGCCTGCCTACTCACACCTGCCTCACTCTACCAATGAAAAGCTTGGCATATGTGTGTGCCCACCTCAGAATCACATATTTACATCAGACTTTGCATTTCCCATGATTTGCAATAGCCATATGTCACAATAGCCTGGTCCAGGAGTAAGAGCATTAATTCTGGATGAGGGAGAGGACCTGAACTCATATCCTTTCTGATGCTTACTTCCTGAGTGCAAATCATTTCATCTCTGAATAGTCATAAATCTTAGGTCTGGTCTCAGGTCCTAGCTCTGACAGATAGGTAGTTGAATGGATACAGAGCTGACTGGAGTCAGGAAAGCCCTCAGTTCAAATCTTGCTTCAGGTGCTACCTATGTGATCCTCGGCAAAAGTCATCTGACTTCTCTAAGCCTCAGTTTCATCACCTACAGAATGGGCATTATAATAACACCACCTACTTCCTAGGTTTTTTTTTTATTTTAAACCCTTAACTTCTGTGTATTGACTTATAGGTGGAAGAGTGGTAAGGGTAGGCAATGGGAGTCAAGTGACTTGCCCAGGGTCATACAGCTGGGAAGTGTCTGAGGCCAGATTTGAACCTAGGACCTCCCGTCTCTAGGCCTGGCTCTCAATCCACTGAGCTACCCAGCTGCCCCCATTCCTAGGTTGTTTTGAGCAATAAATGAGATTAACTACAAAGTGCTCTGCAAAATTTAAAGACACATAGAAATGCTAATTATTATTATCCTTGCACAGGTAGGTAGTACAGTGAATAGAGAGCTAGGCTTATAGTCAAGATCTGAGTTCAAATTCAGACATATGTTTATTAGCTGCATGACCCTGGACCATCACTTCACCCTATTTGCCTCAGTTTCCTCAATCATCCAATGAATCTAAGAAGGAAATGGCAAACTATTCCAAAGTCTTTGCCAAGAAAACCTCAAATGAGTTACCAAGAGTTGGAAATGATGGAACAGTGACAATTACATTGAATTCTCTCATTTCTCTTTGCCCAGGTCTCAGTTTTCTCATCCACAAAATTTAAGAGTTAGGGGGATGGTTTCTGAAGTCTCTATGGATCTATGACCCTATGTTCCAAGTGTCCCACACAGTCTGAAGGACTGTGCCTCATGGGACTTAAAAAAAAATCTTTATCTTCTATTTTAATCTCAATTAATAATATTGGTTCTGACAGAAGGGTAAGGGCTAGGCAATGAGGAGTTAAATGACTTGCCCAGGGTCACATAGCTAGGAAGTGTCTGAGGCCAAAGATGGATGGACTGAGGTTCTCTCCACTCCAGGCTCAAATCTCTATCTACTATGCTACCTAGCTTCCCCAAGCATTGGACATTTTGAATTAGGGTTTGCTGAGCTAGACCTGGAAGGAGTCTTTAGCCACAGTCAAATCTAGAGACAAAAGGCAGACGGAAACATATTTTGAAGGCCTGTGACTCAGAAAGTATTTAAAAGATTCATAACGAGGCCTGTGGTTGGACCACAGATGACTTGGCAACAGCAACTCATGGTATTTCCAAAGATCTATATAGGATCATAGATTTAGCTCTGCAGAGGGGCCCTCTGAGACCATCTATTCCAGCTCTGCCATACTCAGAAAAAAAATCCCTGGGACTATATCCTTGCTTAGAAAACCACAAATGAATAATAACTAGGTGTTGGGCTAAGTGCTTTACAATTATTATCTCGTTTGATCCTCATAACAACCCTGGGAGACAGATGTTATTATAAAGCCCTTTTTACAGATAAGGCAGAGATTAAGTGACTTGCCCAGGGTCACACAGCCAGGAAGTTTCTGAGACTGGGTTCAAACCCTTGACCTCTAGACTCTGGGCTAGTTCTCACTCCACTGAGCCACCCACTCAATTATATTTTAATATGGATGGGCTATATTAGGGTGGCTTATAACAGAGAGCAGTGAGTTTGACATGTCTGAAGTTCAATTGCATTATTTTATAGAAAGGAAACTGAGCCATAAAGGAGGTAAAGTTAATAACCCAAGGTCACACAACTAGTAAGTAATAAGTAGTAGGATTGGTTTCCCAGTCTAGATCATAGGAACATGGCCTCATAGATTTAGACCAGTGGTTCCCAAACTTTTTTGGCCTACCGCCCCCTTTCCAGAAAAAATATTACTTAGCGCCCCTAGAAATTAATTTTTTAAAAATTTTAATATCAATTAATAGGAAAGATAAATGCACCTGTGGTCATCACCACTGCCTGGATTGCTACAGCACCCACCAGGGGGCAGTGGCGCCCACTTTGGGAATCACTGATCAAGACAGAAGCATGCCAGTAAGTGTTTAATGAGGGAAGAATATACATATGACATGCTTGAAAATTAAATGGGCATTATTAATGTTCATTTAAAAAAGCCTAAGTAATCAAAAAAGTGATATTCCGAGCCCTGATTTATAGCAGCTATTTCTGGGATGTAAATGCTCACACTGAAAGTTTAACAATTGCCTCTCAAATGAGTTCCCTGAATCTTCATCTGGAAGGATCTTTAAGGAGTTAGTTGGGACAATATCCTCATTTTACAAATGAAGAAACTAAGGCTCTACAGTTGATTAAGGAATTGGTCCTGGGCTTTACTGGTAGTAAGTGGCAGGGCTGAGATTTGAACACAAGTCTTTTGACCTCAGATAAAAAATTCTTTTCATTAATAATTGACCAAAGAAACAGTATAATAATTATGACTGAGAGTTTCCTCACCTGAGAGTTCCCCATATCAGTGAAATCACAGGCTAGTAGACCCATTTGGCTGCACCAAAGAATATGTAAAAGGCAGTCATATGGAAAATAAATCTGGATAGACAGAGTTAGACCAGACCGAAAGGCCTTAAATGTCACACTGAAGAGTTGGTATGTGATACTAGAAGTGACAGTAGCATGAACAGAACTGTGCCATAGGAAGAATGTTTTGGCATTTGGAGACCGAATTGATGAGAAGAGATACTGGTAATAGGAAGAACAATTAGGGGGCTGGGAGACCAAGGAAAGCTGTCTTGGCTAGAACTGATGTCTTGGCTTGGGGACAAATACAAGAAGCATTTTAGAAATAGGAGCAGCAGAACTTGGTACCTGAATAGACATGAAGGACGTAGAGAAAAATGAGGAAGAGAAAAGAGTCGAGGAAGATTCTGGGGTTTCAACATTGGGTAACTAGGAGGAGAATGGGAGTGATCGCCTTAGAAAGAGAGTGTTTTGAACGAGGGGTGGATTCAAAGGGAAAGATAGACAGTTTGTTTTCAAACATGCTGAGTTTGAGATGCCAGCAGCACATCCTGGTGAAACTGTCTAATGGTGATTCCCAAAGTGGACGCCACCGCCCCCTGGTGGGTGCTGCAGCAATCTAGGGAAGCGGTGATGGCCACAGGTGCATTTGGGGGTGGTGATAGTATGTGACAGGGGGCACTAAGTAATATTTTTTCTGGAAAGGGGAAGGTAGGCCAAAAAAGTTTGGGAACCACTAAAGGTAGTTAGAGACAAAGACCAGGAATCAGGAAAGAGATTACATCTATATTACAGATTTGAGAATCATTAGTCTAGAGATGATAACTGCATCTATGGGGATTGGTGAAATCAACCAGAGAGAGAACAGAGATATAAGACAAGGACCATGCTTGAGGATAATAAATTGGAAAAGGAGGCTTAGTAGGAGTGGTCAGAGAGTTAAGATAGAGACTGAGACAGAGACAGAGATAGATATGGAAAGAGAGAGAGACAGAGGCAGAGCAAGAGAAAGACAGAGAGACAGAGCAAGAGAGAGAGAGAACAAGAGAGAGACAGAGTAAGAGAGAGAGATAGAGAGACAGAGCAAGAGTGACAGACAGAGAGACAGAGCAAGACAGACAGAGATAGAGCAAGAGAGACATAGACAGAGCAAGAGACAGAGAGAGCGAGACAGAAAGACAGAGCAAGAGACAGAGAGACAGAGCAAGAGACAGAGAGAACGAGAGAGAGAGAGAGAGAGAGAGAGAGAGAGAGAGAGAGAGAGAGAGAGAGAGAGAGAGAGAGAGAGAAATAGAAGGAAGTAGAAGGGAGAAAGCCATGTCTGTTTCCTTATTTATAAAATAAAGGGAATAGATTAGATAACCTTTAAGATCTTTTCCTTCTCCAACTCTATAATACATGTTATGGAAGCCAACAGAAGATATATCCAGGAGAGGGTGATCAAAAATCTCATAATCTGTAGGGAGGCCAAGGGAAATGAGGCATGAGAATTGGCTGTTGGATTTGGAAGTTAAATGAGCTGAGATAGTGGATTCGATAGAATGATGCAGGGTGGTAGTAAGGGGACTGAGGCAGCCAATATAAATTATTCTTTCTAGAAATTTGGCAGTGAAAAGTGGGAGTAGCAAAAGGCCAGAGTTGAGGGATAAATGAGGTCAAATGAATTTTTCTTAGAAAAGAAGAGTTCCATTAGATTGTAAGCTTCTTGAGGTCAAGGACTGTTTCTGTCACTTTTTGTATTCCCAGAATTGAACACAGGGCCTGGTACATAGTAGATAGATAATTACTAAAATTTTATTGACAAGTTGAGATATGGTCATGTTTATAGGCAACAAGGAAAACTTAGTAAATAAGGAGAAAATAAAAACGAGAGGAGGTGGGTGAGTCATGAGCCAAACAATCAGAGACAGGAACTGGTGGGATCAAGGTCACAATTAGAGAGGTTGGTGATGTCAAGGAGAAAAGTAACCTCCTCTTCAGAGGTTAGAAAAAAAGAAAAAAGAAAATTGTTGAAGATAAAGAGAGATTTTGAGGTATGAACTAGGGGAGGTGAGGAAGTGTTTGATGGATAATTTCAATTATCTCAAAAAGTAAGCTTCAGGAGTGTGCTGAGTCACCTCAGATAGGCTTTGAAGCACTGGATTGCTAAATTTTCAGTGTGAGCATTTATACTTTGGAAATAGGCTACAAATGAAGGCTTAATTTATTGTTTTGTTAATTGTCTAGATTTAAGAAAATAATGGTGACTATATTAACAATTCAGATCAAACTTAAATGTCATGGGATGGGGCAGCTGGTTGGTTCAGAGGATAGAGAGCCAGGCCTAGAGACAGGAGGTCCTAGGATCCAATGTGGCCCTAGACACTTCCTAGTGGTGTGACCCTGGGCAAGTCACTTAACCCCAGTTGCCTAGCCTTTACTGCTCTTCTGCCTTGGAACCAATATTTGGTATTGGTTCCAAGACAGAAGGTAAGATTTTTTAAAAATACATCACAGTCACTTTTTACATAGAGCTGATTGTTAAACATTTATATCATGGAATAGCTGGTTGTTAAACATTCCAGAGAGCTGACTGTTAAACATTAAACACTATTAAATATTTATAAACTTGAGCAGGAGATGGAATCAATTACTGAGAGGAAGGAGGAGTGATATAGAGGACTTGAGGAGAGAGAAGGTTTAGAGCAAACACTAGGGATGGTGATAGAGAAGAATAAAAGGACTCTAGCCTAGGTGAGTTCAGATTAACAGATTTGTAGAAGACCAGTGGAAAGATATATTCTAGTGATCTCTTAAGGTCCCTTCAGTTTTAAATCTTAGGCTGCTACATGGCTCTGATCCCTGCAAATTTTAATCTCCCCCTAAACATTCCCTGCTGTTCTCTAGTCTGAGTCCTGTCTTTTTTGTGCCAGGCTTAGTGGCAACCAAGTTGGGACCCTAGTCATTTGTTCTAGAGTTTGGCAATCTGTTAGTGCTTACCTTGGGTCTTTGGCCATCTTCCATGTTCCCTTCTGTCATGCATTGCTGGCTTCCCAGGAGACAGAAGGGGTGGGAGTTGAGTTGGGAGTCAATCCCATTTCCAAATACCAATATGCACTGTGAGTTTGGGACAGAGACCAAATTGGGTTTGGATTGGGAAACAATATAAGTAAGGATTGAGGCAAGAAGGAATGAGGAAGCCCAATGCTTCTGCTAAAACATACTCAACAAGGCAACTGGGTAGCTCAGTGAATTGAGAGCCAGACCTAGAGATGGGAGGTCCTAGGTTCAAATCTGGCCTCAGACATTTCCCAGCTATGTGACCCTGGGCAAGTCACTTGACCCCCATTGCCCACCCTTACCACTCTTCTGCCTTGGAGCCAATACACAGTATTGACTCCAAGACGGAAGGTAAGGGTTTAAAAAAAAAATAAAACATACTCAGCAGATTGTTATAATCTTACATCGAGGGAGCAGTATCCCAAAGGGAAGGAGACTATATTAGAGTTCATAAAGAATATCTTGTTGTCACCCCAAGTAAACTGGGGCAACTGACTTATGGGTGGGATGCGAGCATCTACACACAGTAGCCTTGAACATCTCTTTTGATTTTAAGCTACCTGCAGAAGAGAGAAGACAGAAGTAATGCTGGTGCTTTAAGCTAGTCCATTAGACCATTGCTTATAGAACTAGATGTTCACAAAGGAGAGAAAGG